>NC_079172.1:17499558-17701535 GCF_947568905.1 Ostrea edulis
CTCGCTATTTACAAAATGATACATGTACATTGAATATTTACAAAAAACTTGTCAGTTTTCAATACTCATGCTAGGGTTTTCATAGTGTTTAAATTTATGTATGATGCAATGTGTATTAAATGATGAAGAGACATTTTTATTGGAAAACCTTCTATGGTGTATTTATTTAGATATTATGGAATTCACTGTAAGTTGATAAGTACCCGTGTTGAGTAAACAAGTTCAGTTTATATCACTTTATGTCTTCCTCTGATATTGCTTGTCACAGGACATTGCAACCAAATATTGACCACATGAAGTTAGTGACCATTATAAGATAAGAATTCCATGAGTTTTTGTTGTCACATGGTGTCATGCTCTCTTTGTTATTGTGAGATGTAGTTTTGCACCGAGACGTATGACAGGACGTCAGCTATCTTCTGTTCACACGATAGGGACTTCAGTATGGCATATAGTTACAAACGCGGCGTGTCATTCATTATCTCAATGAAAACTGATGACACAATTTACTTAGATTACATTGTGAGTGATCACTGTAGATGGTTTTATGACCCTATGCTAATAGTTTAATGACATACACCAGGAGGTTACCAGATATGTTTATTTTTCTTTGTTTTGTTTTGGATGAATTGGTGTTGTTGTTTTTGTTAACGTGCAGTAAAACATGGGTAGAGCAAAGTGCTGGGGACAATGAATTGTGATTCATCATAAACGTAGTACAGTAATATATTCATTAAGTTTTTAAAACTTCAGGGAATGAAAATCACTTCACTGTGAGGGTAAATTCAATATAAGCAGGTTTGCTGTGACCGTGTTTTACTGTATAAAAATTAAACATTGTTCAATGACTTGTACATCAATACAGTGTATATGTATATTGTTTGTAGACATTTATAGGTGGAGTAGGTACATTGGTCAGACATTTACATATATGATTTTACATGCATAATGTTATTAATGGTGGCAGCAGATTCAGTGATGAATATAAATCTGATATAGCGATGGAGTACACTAATAATCGGATTCATTGTATTATTGAATAATTCTGTGCTTTCCTATTGGCTGAGATCCAACATACATGGAAAAATGAAACGTTATATTCACCTGCACGTACCTCCGAAGTGAATATAACTTTTGATTTCTCAAACATTGCACCAAATATTGCTTTCCTATTGGCCGAGATCCAACATGCACGGAAAAATGAAACGTTATATTCACCTGCACGTACCTTCGAAGTGAATATAACTTTTGATTTCTCAAACATTGCACACCAAATATAAAATGGGAAGTTTTGGGTCATTCGATGAAAACTCATCTCTGTATTCCTTTCGGCTACCTTGCACTGTAATTGTGAGAAAAGGGTAACATCTATCACAAAGTTGAGTTATAACAACATGGAAGTCGATCAAAAGATGACCGATTAGGTATTGTTGGGTAATTAGTTCTATATATATTGTGGTAGCCTGTTTCAATGTTTTAAATTATTTGGCTATGTGGAAAATAAAAACTCCTGTCACTAATGACTTTCAGCTAGGAGTTGCAGTCTAGTGGTATATATAAAAAAAAAAATGGCTGACAAGGAATTGTTTTGTAGGCTGTAGTAGCCAGTTTCAATGTTTTGAATTATTCAATCATAATTATTGACATTTTCTCTGTCAATGTGCTAATCACTTTGCTACAGTCAATATTGTACTGTTCAGGTGGGTAAAACTTCATGGTGACCTCAAAAATTCAGTGATTATATTGTAGCAATAGAGTACATACTGATAAATATGTCTTTCCAAGTTCAGTTGATGGTGAAATGATAGCATAAATTTGTTAATAATATATCGAGTTTAATAAGAAGAGCGACTAAAATGTGTTCTTAACGAGAATTACACACACACACAGCACTAAAAATGACCAATCAAAAATGACCACTAAAAATGACCAATCAAAAGTGGATTAGACTAATTTAAGTAGACATATTAGTGCTTCGTGAAAAGTATGCTGGCATGAAGCATTGCTCTTCAGGGCACTCTCATGTATTCTTTAAAAACGAAATCTGTTTCTTATATTTTACATTCTACTTTCATTTCTGTCGGAATTCCCAGCCATTAAAATCGTCATACTATATTTATCAAGATTCGTATGCACATTGTTCACATTCATGAGGAAATCGCTATCAATTCAATTGGTAACGACATCAAAGGCAAAACCCTGGGATACGTATACACACACACACACACATGTATATACTTTATCTAGAATCAGTGTGATTCTAATGTACCTGATATTTGTGACTCCACCATGTTGAATTAATGCACTTTGGAGATTTCACGTTAAAGTGGTTTCTCAGTCAGGAATTGAATCTCGTTTGTATAAACATGTATAAAGTTTTATAGCCTTTTATGGTTGGTGCGCAACATTTACACTGATTTTATGCCTTTTTATTTTTGTTGTTTAAAAAAAAAATTTGTGGCAAATTTTATATATATATATGTACTTTTAGAATTGTTGAAACATTTTTATTTTTTTTTTTTTTTTTTTTTACAAATGTTACTGATTTCAGATACATTGAATGTAAACCTAATTTAGATTTTAAAAAAACTGATAAACTGTATATATACAGTAAGTGTAGCGCTAAGTCTGTAGTCATTGTTGGTGTAGTACAGTGTTGTCTATGTTTTTAATTTAATTTGCCTACTCTGAGTAAGCAATGCAATTCATGCTGCAGCTACTTCTGGTGATGACTCCTATTTGTTTTTAATACTCTAGACCAGTGAGAATGTGAGAGGGTTCACGGCTGTTGTTACCTTCTTTAGTGGACATTTTTGTTTTGTTAATGTTCAAACTTTCATAGAAATTATATCTGGGACAGAAGTACTGAACATTCATAACTGTAAATGAATTATATACTTCGATCATGATCATGTATATATACTAGTCCAGTTTCACTACAAACAGTAGTATTATTCTTATGGTGATGGATGATATAATTATATTTAGTTCTTTAAATATTTTATGTGTCTTACTGGGGGGGGGGGGGGGGGGGGGGGGGCAAATGCAAGGATTTCTATATTTCATGGAGGTGAATGCCAATTTCATCAGATTTATACTTGAAACAGTTAATATTTAAACAATGAAGCATGGTCAACTGACATGACGGAGGAATGCATCTTTAGGTCTGTAGTATATGCATTTATGCAACCATATTTCAAAAGTAAAGTGAACACACTAAATGGAACTACCGAGATTTGTCACATGACTGTTTTAATTGTCTGATATTTGATTTTTTGTTCATAATATATCAAGTTTTGTTATGTGTGATAATTCACGAAGAATATTGAAGAAAATTTACAGTTAAATTTTGAATTTTTTGCTTAAATTGACGAACAAATATTTTAGAGCAAGAAAGATGCACACTTGTAAGTTTACAACATAGCATGTCTAGATCATGGTTTGGCATAGTGTCAATTGCTTTTGCTCATCATTGACATATGAACTTGAAACTATACAGTTTATTGGTAATTTATAAGGGAATGTCAATTAACAATAAAGATTCTGCTGGAATTAAGATTAGTATGTTAATTTATATTTACTATTAGACATGTATATAATGATGAACTGGTGATGTATCTGGTATTCATTAATAAAAATATTAATACTTATTCTTAAGTGTCTTATTTTTACTGAGCTGAAGGCTTGAATGAGCTTTTCTGATTGATATATTCCCATTATGTGGGAGTTCTTATCATATTCACCTTCTTTGGAACCAATGCATCAATTTCAACCAAACTTTGCATAAAGAATCTTGGTAAAGGAGATTCAAGTTTGTCCAGATGAAGGGCCATGCCCCTTTGAAGGGGGAGAAAATTAATAACAAGAGATCCACAGGCCTTATCAGTCACCTGATTCATTTTGATAATTTTCCTGTTTTGCATATCTAAACTAAATTGAACCTAAATAATTATGTTATTAAAACACAAATGCACTTTAAAGTGCCCTTGTGTCATGGTGCAGTACTTTGATCTTATCCATACTTTGAATCAGACAGAAAACCTTTGTCAGGAATCCAGCGTACAATAACTTTCAGGGAGGAGCTTAGCTGTACAATAACTTCCATGAAACCATGCTATAACTTCCAGGGGCGGAGCTTAGCTATATAGTAACTTCCAGGGGCGTAGCTTGGCTCCATGCTAAAACTTCCAAACTATGAACACAACTAGCTAAAGTCTGACATACATGTACGTAATGTGCCCAATATCCCTAATCCGCTCTTTTTTCATTATCCACAATACCATGCATATTCGAGACAACATCCAAGTCATTTTGAAACTAAAAAGTCAGTGTCACCAATCTCCACATCGAGTCTTTTATCAACCCCAGACTTCTGATGTCACATCGCATGCAATTTTTGCAATGATGTTATGAATATTCAAGACACAAGACATTTCAATGCTTTCTTTTGTTTGTATGAAGTTTATTGTACAGAGGGCCATACAAACAAAAGAAATTACCATGAATATAACATACTGATGGACTTTTTAACACTATGCTGGAACCCTTGGAACTGATACATTGTGAGGAGTAGATAACCTCTATTTATTTTGAGGTCACATGGTCAAAGGTCAAACTGGACATAGGAATATACTGACTGCTCAATGTCTAGAGAACACTTTGCTTGACAGACATCAAACTTATTACACTGGTACATCTTCAGGAGATGATGACCCATTTAATTTTGAGGTCACATGGTCAAGGGTCAAACTCAATCTAATTAAAATTAGATCTTCCATCCACTCCCCAGTTTTCGATACGTCGCTTCCACGCGACGTATCGAAAACTGGGGAGCGGATGGAAGATCTAATTTTAATTAGATTGGGGTCAAACTGTACATAGGAACATACTGTCCGCTCAATATCTTGAGAAGCCTTTGCTTGACAGACATCAAACTTGGTATACTGGTACATCTTAAGGAGTAGATGGTCCCTATTCATTTTGAGGTCACATGGTCAAGGGTTAAACTGAACGTAATAAAATATTGTCTCCTATATTTTAAGA
Organism: Ostrea edulis; assembly: GCF_947568905.1. Lineage (NCBI taxonomy): Eukaryota > Metazoa > Mollusca > Bivalvia > Ostreida > Ostreidae > Ostrea > Ostrea edulis. The sequence continues at coordinate 17,504,602 of NC_079172.1, forward strand.
ATCATTTGCTTGATTGACATCAAACTTGGTACACTGTTACAGCATAAGGAGAAGATGACCTCTGATTTTTAGGTCACATGGTCAATCCACTCTAAACATAGAAAGATGTTGTCTGTTCAATGTTTTGAAATGGTTTCACACTACTATCAATTAAATGATGCATATGTATAACCCTTTTCAATTTTGCACCATGGGGGGCATACATGTACATCTTTTACAAACATTTTTTGTTTAATTTGTAGACCATTTTGCAACAAGGGAATGCAGTTTTGTACTTAAAATGTTATCTATAACTACTTTTTAGCTCACCAGCTAATTAGAATGTCTATCTAAATCTTGTAGGCATTGTTATTGGATATTCATATCATGCATCAAATCACAGCAAAATTCTGACTCTTAAAATTTCTTTTTGCAAACAAACCACCATTGTTATCATTCCAGGAAGAAGAAAACACGCACAAAAAATTCATATGAAATAATTGAAAGTCTTCAGGAGTAAACCTCGAAAAACAATCCTATTAAAGGTGGTATGCTGTTGAACTGTGTTGGCCTCTGCCTTTCCTTTGGATCACAGTAGCAGCGTGGAGAAGGGGGACCTGCCGCATGGGCAACAGCCTGTCCTCCATATCACAATGCCCAGGCTTACATCCGCCCACACCATCACCTATACACTCACACTTGCCTCTGGAGAGGGCTCCCCAGTTTCACTACTTTTCTGGAGTAGACACAACAAGGGAAGAAACGGTTACCAGTGATAAGCCATCGCTCAAAGTGGCGTAGAGCGAGGCGCCAGGGGCTTCTTCCGACGGTAGGAGAGATCTTCATGTCTCACTGGACAGCTACTGCCCACCTCAAGCTGGGCAGCTCCTAATCTGAGATTCCTCCGACTCTTACCCCCGCTTTTATATTGTGACATGAGGAATCTCGGATTAGGCAGCCCCCAGCCAGTAAGGTGTTGTCCCGCCACAGTCTGCTTTTTCATTGGGTGCATGGAGATTAGGAGAAAACCTGACAAGCAGATCGTCAACCACCGCACCAGGCAACAACAAAATAAAACTCTCAAAAAAGAGACCAGCTCTAAAACTGGGATGTTGGAATGTTCAGACAATGATGCCTGGCTCTTCTCAAAATCTTCAGGACATTAATGATGCCAGAAAAACAGCTGTCATCAATGATGAGCTCAAGAGACTAAATTTTGACATTGCCACACTGCAGGAAACACAGCTTGCCAATGCAGGCACATTGAAGGAGAAGGACAACACATTCTTCTGGCAAGGGAAGAGCTCTAATGAACCCAGAGAACATGTAGTGGGCTTTGCAGTAAAGAACAGCTTGCTGAACATGGTTGAACCAGGCAGCAATGGCTCCGCTCTTGACTCTCTACCTTAAAGGGGCATGGACACAATTTGAGCTGTATCTCACTTATAACTCAACAACTGATATTCAATTTTTTGCTGATCATTAGTAATACCTTAGTTAAGCATTCTAAACATTAAAAATCAAAAAATAAAATTTTCAAATTTTCAGCTGAAATTGTGTCCATGTCCCTTGCATTTGCCCCGACGCTGTCTGCCTTACTGGATACCAAGGATGAGTTCTATGAGAACCTTGCATCCATCGTCAGCAACACCGCCAGCACAGAACACTAGTTCTTCTGAGTGACTTCAATGCTAGAGTGGGAGCAGACGAGTGAAGAAATTAAATGAGAACGTACAGCGACTGCTTGAGGTCTGTGCCTTCCACAACCTGTGCATCGCCAACTCCTTCAAGAACAAACCTCAACACAAAGTCTCCAGGAGACATCAGCGTTCAAAGCAATGACACTAACTGGATCTAATCCTGGTCACATGCATCACCATCAAGAATTTTCTTCGCACACGCTCTTACCACAGCGCAGACTGCGACATGGACTCCTCCCTTGTATGCTACAAGATCAGGCTGCAACCAAAAAAAGTTTTACCATGGAAAGAAACCAGGGGTCCCTCACATCAACGTCAGTAAGATGACTCGGCCAGATCTCGTGGAACAGTTCGCGGAGACCTTTGAGAAAGAATGCGATGTATCACAGCCCAGAGACATTGCCACAGAAAAATGGGAAATTCTGCAAGACACCATTTACCACACTACATTGACTACCTTTGGGAAGAAAACCTCAAAGTCAAACGACTGGTTTGAGGCCAAGTCTGCCAAGATGACCCCAGTTATGGAAGCCAAGCGTGCCACACTCGCAGAGTACAAACGGTTACCAACTGATAGGAACCTGCAGCATTTCATGGTTTCCAGGAGCAAGATCCAGCTTAGCGGCAGGCGCTGCACCCAGAGCTCAGCGAGACGATCCAGACAGCTGCTGAAATCAGCAACATCAGAGGGATGTATGATGACACCAAAAAGGCTCTAGGACCAACACAGAGCAAGACAGCCTCCCTCAAATCCACCACTGGGGACGTCATTACTGATCAAGGCCAGGAGATGGAGAGATAGGTGGAACACTACTCCGACCTCTACTCCAGAGAGAATACAGTGACTCCTGCAGCCCTCAATGCTATTAAATGCATGCCAGTAATGGAAGAACTTGATGCAGAGCCAACAATGGACAAGCTGAGCAAGGCCATTAACAGTTTAGCTGCAGTCAAGGCACCAAGCAATGTCAGTATCCCTCCAGACATCATTAAGTGCTGCAAGACTACCCTACTGCACCCTTTGCATGAAGCCCTCTGCCAGTGCTGGAGAGAGGGAGCTGTGCCGCAAGACATGAGGGATGCCAAGATTGTCACTCTATACAAGAACAAGGGCGAGAGAAGCAACTGCAACAACTACAGAGGTGTCTCCCTTCTCAGCACCGTCGGTAAAGTCTGGGTCCTCCTGATCTGCCTGCAGAAGCTGGCTGAGCGTATCTACCCAGAATCACAGTGTGGTTTCCGAGCTAAAAGATCCACGATAGACATGGTCTTCTCCCTTTGTCAACTCCAAGAGAAGTGCAGAGAGCAGCAGATGCCCCTGTATATTGCATTCATCGACCTCACCAAGGCCCTCCAAGACTGCACAGCTTAATCGAGTCCTACCGCACCAACATGAAGGGGAATGTGCAGTTCAACAGCAACCTTTCCGAATCCTTTGACATACGAAGTGGGGCCAAACAAGGTTGTGTGCTTACCCCAACCCTCTTTGGGATTTTCTTTGGACTCTTCCTAAGACACACCTTTGGCACCACCCAAGAGGGTATCTACCTGCAGACAAGATCAGATGGCAGGCTCTTCTATCTTGCCCACCTAAAGGCGAGGACAAAGGTCCACACGACCCTCATCAGAGAAATGCAGTTTGCTGATGACACTGCTGTTGCGACTCACATCCAACATGATTTGCAGCTGCTGATAGATCACTTCGCCCAGGCCTGCAAAGACCTTAGGCTAACCATTAGTCTGAAGAAGACAAACATCCTAGCCCAAGACACATCGGCACCACCAGTCATTACCATTGACAACTATGAGCTCGACAACCTTAGGTCCAATGTTACTGATAAACTCTCCCTTGACGCTGAGATCAACAAAAGGCTCGGGAAGGCAGTCACAACACTCGCCCGCCTAACATCAAGAGTGTGGAACAATCCCAAGTTGACCATGAAGATGAAGATGGCTGTGTACAACGCCTACGTCCTCAGCACTCTCCTGTATAGTAGTGAGACATGGACCACATACGCCCACCTCAGAAGTCTCCGACACATACTCGGTATTTCCAGGCAAGATAAAGTGACCAACACCGAAGTCCTGTCTTGTGCTAGCCTCCCCACCATGTATACTCAGCTAAGACGACGTTGGCTGCGCTGGCTTGGTAACGTTTGCCGTATGGAGGATGGCGAAATCCCAAAAGACGTCCTCTACAGTGGGCTTGTCGCAGAGCAGAGAAGCAATGGCCGCCCGCAGCTAAGGTACAGGGACGTACATGTGAAAGAGAGACATGAAGACGCTCGACATCAACATTAAGTCCTGGGAGGACCTTGCAAATGATAGCGCCAGCAGGAGGAGCACCCTCCTTAAACAGCTGTAGAAGCAAGCCCGCGAAAGGAAACGATAGCAACAGACCAGAATCATCCTACAGATGTGACTGTCACTCTCGCATCGGTCTCTACAGCCACAAGAGGCACTGCTCAAGGTCAGACTCCCCAAACAGATAGTGGACGGGGGGGGGGGGGGGGGGGTCGTCACTATCCATGGTCAGCCATGACTGAAAGAGGCCTGCTAGTGTTGGTCAAATTAAGCTTATTAATTAAATGAAATGGAAGCCAAGATGACATGACCATATTGACCCATTCTTGACTTGGAACCTCTACCCCTAAGGTTACAAAATTCACAATTTCGGCACAACCCTTTCTGCTTTTCCCAATTGTGTGCATTTAGTTGTTATATAGTATCAGCAAAGGTCTTTCAAATGATAAAAAGATATTTAATCACATTGACAATTTTAGCCCAACCTGGCACTAAAACCTCTATTATTAAAATGATCCCTGGTGTAGAGGTACTTTACATAATACTAATTGAAAATAGATATTTTAGAAGGAGCAGGTACACGGTAGCAAATCACGTGACTTTTGCATAACCTATTACTTGGAGAAATGCTGACAAAAGTCAACACAAGGGAAAATTCAATTGAGTAAGTAAATGTACACCTTGAATATCAATAACAAATTGTCACATAACTTAAAATTTATTCTAAAATGGTAGTTCTATATGTGCGATAGAAGCAGAGCATTTGACACCGTTTTTCGTGGTCGGAAAGTTTTAGACTGAAAAATGTAAAAAAAAAAAAAAAAAAAAAAAAAAAAAAAAGTGTGATCCAATCTAAACAGTATATGTAATTAAATCTTGCATCTTTTGTGGTCTGATATCTTTGACATTTGCCCAACATACACTAAGATGGGGAACCAAAGATAACATACACTCTGTATAAAGTGATATAAACTTTGCAGAGCTGAACTGGATTTCTGCAATCAACGGGAACCAGTGTGGCACAAAAGAAGGAAAAAAAAGTTGATACAAGGGAGAAAACTCTTTATCGCTGTGTAACATATTTCGAAAAAGCCCGGGCTTTATGAAGGTCGCCTAAGTAAACGACAAATGTCTATATTTATATATTTTCCTTTTCCATCGCGTTTTCATGAAGAAATATATTAAAATACCATCTAGATATATTTTGATACAATATAAACCAGATTTAAGAACACACATGATCTAACTTTTTATGATATTTTATTTATTGTGCATGGTATAGGTGACCATACAGTTTACCGCCATTTGCAATTTGTAAACAAAGCCAACATTTTGCCTACAGATAATCGAAGATCACTTCAAATGTCACTATATATTTAAAAATGCATAGGTGATCGCTATTTTATATAATGTACATAACATAAGGACGTTTGCAAAATGTACATTAAACAGGTAAGAAGTCATCAAAACGTTTTAAACTGTTCGGTATCGGCGGCGTTGATGCTCGTCTGCAGTTTCTGAAGCGTTAGTTTATGACCAAAAAAAACAAACCCAACAACCATGCATAATTCAGTCCATATCTGCTATTAATGCTGTACTGAATAAAACTAAAGCTGGCTTGGTTATTTATTAGTTAAGCTAATCGTATCTCTTTCATCGTGTGATAATTTGCCCTGGTGCTGCGTCTTTATACTAGGATGTCGGACCTTAGGTTTTTCGTAATATTTTCACTGTTCAGTTACCTAAAGATTATCTAAAATATGCCCCTTTTTGTTTGTGTTGTTAGGAAATTGTCCAAGCCTAGTAGCCTACATCTATTTCGTGATGATGAAAAGAACATTCTCTTAAAAACAATAAAGCTCTCTTTTTTTGACAAATGTCAGGGAACTTCCTGGCACCCCACCTTTAAATTCATCACAGTACTTAAAATGATCTATAGGTTATTACAAGGTAAGGGGATTCATTTTTTAAAACAGTACATGTAGCAACAGTTTTTATATGTACCACGTCCCATGCATAGTCACCATCTTTTTGCACTTCTAACTATTTGAGCTTACTGCTAGAATTTGAAAATTCGCAATTGCTGATCTATGGGTTATTCATTGTTACAGGTATACTTTCCATGACTTAAACTTTGAACTGTTGATGTTCTCGATCTCTGAAGAATTCTCCCAGTTCTGATTTTTTTCCTCAAATGAATTAACTGTTCAACTCTCATTTTACATGAACAGAATCGTACATATCAACGTCAGAAAATTACAATTTTCCTCGTACAACATTGAGCATTATCCAAATTTCATTTTTAAAAAAATGGTTCTAATTCATGTAACAATTTCATGAAACTTTCTGTACAAAAATAGGTAAAAATCTGAGAAATAAAGGAACTGTATCGCTTAATGGACTTGATAAAGAAATCAATGAAAACAGAGTTATTGCACTTGAATTCAATATTTTGAAACATATTGATTAATCATATATAACTTAGACGATTGAAATATTTTATGTTTAAAAAAAATTTTTCTAATAACTATCAGATAAGACTCCAACAAAATTTTTGTTTCTATGATGCATATAAATTAATATAAATCATCGAATTTGCAAAATCTTGTGATGTCACATTATGGTTGGGATTACTTTTAGTTAATTGGTCTACTGAAAAGTGCTGAATTCCAGACTCTTAAAAACTCAATCTCAAGAAGTTTTATTGTAGTCCAATGGACTTCGAGTTTCTCGAGTCACTTCAGTGTGTTTGAATTTTTGGTTTTCTTTTTTTTTTTTATTAGTTTCAAAGGTCAACTTGGTAAAAAATAGGGTTTTCAATGTAAAAATTGTAGGCAAGGGACATAACTTTAGTTAACTGTTGATACATTATTGTTTAAGAAAGCATTCAATATTGTGGAAACTGAAGTACAGTTTCATGAAAATCACCATGCAACACTTTAATTTCAATTTTCAGGTAATTATCCAGGGGTTTAGAAGTTACAGGGATCAAACTGTTGTCGAACCTTTCAGCCCCAAACACAATGTCATAGGTAATTTTATTTTTCTCATTTTCTCATCAAACCTTGTTTGAGCTATATCTTACAGTTTGTTTTAGGTTAAATTATGATGTTTTTCAGTGGGTTTTTTTTTTTATTATTAAAGATTTTGCATGAAAATAATTATTCTATTAAAAATTAGCAAAACACTTCTGTATAGAATGGTTGAAAGAGAAAATTTAGTTATTCCTCACATCTCAATATGTCATTGTGGTAGCTTTCTATCCAATAAGATGGTGTCTAAGAAACTAAAGATCTATTTTCTTGGCTTTATGGCACCTGCAAATTACTGTTAAGGTCAGATTATGATTTATTGGGAATGTGTTATGGTCTAAGATCATATCTGTTCGGAATTGCACAAGACCATATTTGGATCCATAGTGTTTCACTAGTCAAGCACATCTAATAATTTATCCCTCTATTTGTAGTTGGCAGAAATGGGTCAGGGAAAAGTAACTTTTTCTATGGTAAGTCTGAGAAGCTATTTGAAGATGCAAAGATTACTATGCATGTTATTGTAATATGAAATGATAAGTGTATATAAATTGAAGGCAAAAATGAATTTTTAGCCTGTATTTGTGTATTGTTACATGTACCGTATATACTCGCCTATAAGTCGGATTTTAGGGAGCTAGCAATTGGTCCAAAACTTTATATCCGACTTATAGATGAGTCCTAAGAAGATTAGCATTTTTCTGGACAGCGTAATATAGAGCATTTTTGAATAACTTTGTACCCCGACGATTATCATGATTAACGCTAACTGGACTTATATATACATGTGTTCTAGGATTATATGCATAAAGTACAAGTATTTACATAAATGTATTTTAATAATTTTATTCATACATGTAAGTGTATATTACTGATATTGATTTGTTGATAAAATGAATAAATATCAGCGCATGTCACAAAATATTATCTGAAACAGAGGTGAAAATGTTAGAGCATTGGTTTGAAATTGTCAACCGATTCTTGAAAAAGTTATACCGACTTATAAATGGGTCAATGGTAAATCCCTCCAAAATAGGCTACAAAATATACAACCGACTTATAGGTGAGTATATACGGTATTTAGTGATTTCATCATTATTCTGGATTACCAATTCACGATAATGTCAGGTCAAGAAATCAAGTACAATTTTAGTTGGTAAAGGAGAATATGTGGGGGATGGGCTATATCCAAAACATTGTTAAATATTGTTATTTAGTAGGGTGCAGATATTTTTGTGAGGCGTCTGTCTATAGAATGAGTGATATATTGTTGATGTACATACCTGTGAACATTGTTTTGTTTGCCAGCTATCCAGTTTGTCCTTTCGGATGAATTCAGTCATCTTAGACCAGAACAGAGGCAAGCTCTTCTTCATGAAGGAACGGGTCCAAGGGTTATTTCCGCGTTTGTGGAAATTATATTTGACAATTCAGATAACAGAATACCAGTAAGTTGTGGTGAAGTGTGAGAATATTTATAATTTCTGAATTATATGTGTAACCAGTATTGAAAATCAGAATGGGCTAAAGTGAAATAATTCTGTTACTAAAGATGTCTTCTTTGCTTGTTTCACAACACATTATTTGTGATTTATGATACAAATTCAGGGTTGTCACTAGGAATTTTTCAAGACGAGTTGCAGACTCATGGTTTATTAGCAGCTTGAGTCTTGTGAAAATTTTACAAGCCCCATGAAAATTTCATGAGTCATTTTTGTATGAGATCTTCGAGAAAAGTAAAACGAGAAGTAATTTTTCTGCACCCCTATTCATAAGAAACACAAGCTGATGCTCTCCTCTCGGTTGGCTTTTAAAACAAATTGCAAACATTGACGGATTAATAACTCTTAATTACCTACCCAATGCATAATTATGATATATAATTAAATTAATTTGTTATTTTACCTCATTTACAACAATTTGAAGAATCATAACAGACAATGCTACTTTCGATTTTGATAAATATGGCTACAGAAAGACGAAGATTTAATAAAACATAGATTTCGAGTTTGAAAACCTTATACTTATAATTCAATTTAATCATCCTTATTAGTGGAAGGAGTTGTGGGTATACAATATTCCCCTATGCACACCTAACTGAGTGTACTTAACAAACATCTTGTGGTCAGTTTCCCCTGAGACTTGTACTGTTCATCACATGTCACCTGGATTTTACTGAGTGTGCACTTTAATTAAAGGGACATGATATGAGCTGAAAATTCTCAAATTTTATATTTCCATTTTAATGTTTAGAATGCTTAACTAAGGTATTTCCAGGGTTAGCAAAAATTTGAATGTCAGTTGTCGAAGTACATGGGAGATACAGAGCTCATAATTCTTGGTTATGTAAACAAGGTTCGTGCCATGTTTTTGTTTACGTACATGTAGGTTAAATATACTTGTAAAAGTTTGTTTAAAGTAGATTTTTCAATTTACCAATTAATTCTTAACACAAGTAAATAGTTTTTAGTGTTTGGCACATCTCATTTTGTTTTAAACATGTTATTTTCTATTAAGCAATCTATATGTAAACAAAAACTTGGCACGAGCCTTGTGTACATAACAAAGACTTGTGAGTGCTGTATCTCACATGTAACACAACAACTTACATAAAAAAAATTCGTTGGCCATTAGAAATACTTAAGTTAAGCATTGTAAGGAATAAAAATGGAAAATTAAAATTTGTTCAAATCATGTCCATGTTCCTTTAATGCACAAATAACAGGGCTTCGGGTAAGAATGGATTTTAGTATAATTTTCACTTGAGTCTGGGACACATCCGCGGGACTTGTCATTTTAGATGTCCTAAATGAATTTTCCACATCTAGGATGCAGATTCTTGCATTAGTGACAACCCTGAATTTGTATTTGATATTGTATGTATTAATGGACAGTGTGTGCCAAAATCTTGCTGTATATTCCTTGTTTATTTTAAAGCATTTGTTCATGAAAATGAAAGTGCATTACATTGTATGGTTAAATCTTTTGCTATATGTAGATTGACAAAGATGAAGTGCATTACATTGTCTGGTTAAATCTTTTGCTATATGTAGATTGACAAAGATGAAGTGCATTACATTGTCTGGTTAAATCTTTTGCTATATATAGATTGACAAAGATGAAGTGCATTACATTGTATGGTTAAATCTTTTGCTATATGTAGATTGACAAAGATGAAGTGCATTACATTGTCTGGTTAAATCTTTTGCTATATGTAGATTGACAAAGATGAAGTGCATTACATTGTCTGGTTAAATCTTTTGCTATATATAGATTGACAAAGATGAAGTGCATTACATTGTCTGGTTAAATCTTTTGCTATATGTAGATTGACAAAGATGAAGTGCATTACATTGTCTGGTTAAATCTTTTGCTATATATAGATTGACAAAGATGAAGTGCATTACATTGTCTGGTTAAATCTTTTGCTATATGTAGATTGACAAAGATGAAGTGCATTACATTGTCTGGTTAAATCTTTTGCTATATATAGATTGACAAAGATGAAGTTGTACTCAGGCGTGTCATTGGATCCAAGAAAGATCAGTACTTTTTAGATAAGAAAATGGTCACGTAAGTATTACATTAGATGGTCATATTTATTGTGGATTTTTACATTTTGAAATAATTTAATTTCAATAGTCAAACTCAATTTGATTGTTTTATAAATTGTTGACATTTAAGCTGCACCATACATGTCTGAATGAGGTCACAGTGCACTTGTCTTGAACCGCTTTTGTCTTTCTGTTTTGTTATTACAGCATTATTATTATTTCATATCATGTAGAATTAAAATTCTGTTTATAGGTATTTGCCAAATTACATCAAATACATTTTACAGATTCAATTACAGAGAATGAAAGTAATTGCCTCTCATTTTACTTGCTATGAATTAAGTTTAGACAGTTTACATTTGTTGTTTTTTTTTTATATACAGTGGAACCCCGTTATTACGTTTTCCATTTTGTCACGATAAAATAACGTAATACCGGGGTCAACGTAATAAACGTTCCCAGTGAAATCCGTTAAAATTATCATTTGGAAATTGTATATCGTCCGTTGATACTCCGTGAAGGGGTGTGTGAATATATCTTTACTGTTTCTTTGTTTAAAAGAATATGATACTTTGTTTTATTTACATCTTATCTTTAATGTCCGTAATTCTTCATGTTCTTATCCCTTTTCTTTATTTCGGTGTAGGATACATAAGGATGTTTTGATAAACGTTGCTTTTTCTGCATTCGTTTGGACCGCCATTTTGTTCAACTTTAAAACAATGCGTTCATGTAAATTTCTCTCAATAACTCGTTCCGGTTCATATTCAACATTCGTATTTAAAAAAATAACAAAACATCGTTTTTATTAAGTTCTCTAATTACACAATACACAACACAATAAAAAAAATCCCACCCAAAAAACAACAAAACTATAGACACAAAACGCACACGATACCCAACACTTACACACTTCTCACCAACGATAAACATGCACGGAGAACAATTTAAGCGCAATCCACATAAAAAAAAAATATATAATGATGCACGAAGATTTCATTTATAACGCTAAATGATGGCACTAAAATCACGTGCGCATCAAGGGATTTTAAAATATTCACTGAAGTAAATGCCGTGCACGAGTTGGCCGATAGATTGGTGTATGTATGGACGAGAGTTACGAACACCCAAGCTGCATGTCCAAACAACGAACAATTTTTTTAATTGAACACCTTTAGTCACCTATGTCCAAGCAGTTACCCAAGCGGTTGTAACATTGCTACGATAAATCTTTCTTGTTTGGTACCAAAGCTGTCCGTGAATAGAGTTTTAATAGCGAAGGTAATCACACTATGCTGAACACGCAGGTGGTTGAGAAATTATTTCTTTGATTATCAAAATATGTAAAATGAAGTAAATTTCATAGAGTACAATTTCTAAATAAACATTATTTAATTGTTTATCACTGGCTTCTATACGGGGTATTCACCTGTATTGATGTCACTAGATCTATCGAAGCGTGATCAGTCGAGCGTCTCTAATCCCCAAACAGACCAGGAAATTTACGTGGTGACTGCCTCGGGCAGTCAAGGTGTGAATGGCTTATTATTTTGAGAATCATTATTGAATAATTAGGGGTTTATTACGTTTTTGTCGGAATTTTTACAACGTAATACCGAGTCCCGGCATTTTAGGACAACGTAATAACGAGGTCTATTTTATATAGGTTTGTTAAGAAATGGTTTTGTGCTTTGAAATTCCAACGTAATATGCGGACTAACGTAATAAAGGGGGAACGTAATAACGGGGTTCCACTGTATAAAAATCGTTTCAAGATTTATTTGGCATTCACTGCTTCAACTTATATTGGATAGATTAAGAAAAAGTTTCTTTCGTTAAGTAGTATGTGGAATTTATTTTTGGTATCTTGAATCAAATATTGTCAAAAGATTTTTCAAACATTCTTTTTTGTAATTTTCAGGAAGGGTGATGTAATGAACTTGTTAGAAAGTGCTGGATTTTCTCGAAGTAACCCGTACTATATTGTTAAGCAGGGAAAGGTATAGTTCTTACATACAAGATTTCAATGAGTTAATAAACCTTTATCTGTATTACAGTGATTCTGAGACTTTTCCCCTTGAACATTTTGTAAATTTTCTAGATTAATCAAATGGCAACAGCTCCTGACTCTCAGAGAATCAAACTTCTTAGAGAAGTGGCAGGAACTAAAGTTTATGATGAAAGAAAAGAGGAGAGTAAAGTCATTCTAAGAGAAACCGGTAAGTTTCAATAGTGTAGCATTTATTTCATCATTCAAGTAAAGTCATTCTAAGAAAATGGTCAGCACACAAATCAGACATCTTTTTACCCCCCAAAAAAACCCACTAGCATTGATTTTTTTAACAGCAACCTAAGTAGCATTATTTGAATATAACGTGTAAAGCTGAACTGCCTGAGATCTCCTATTTGTGGCTTTTTAGAGGGTAAGAGAGAGAAGATAAATGATCTGTTAAAGTATATAGAGGAGAGACTGGCCACATTAGAGGATGAGAAAGAGGAACTTAAAGAATATCAGAAGTGGGACAAGATGAGAAGGTAAATGTATTGTGAAAATATTCTGTTGAGACAGCTCTACTTCATTTAGCATTGTCTTGTAGCAAACTATTATTCCAGATATTGTGCATAAATTACGTTTACAGTTTGTATGTGAGGTCTGTCTGTGTTTTTATAGATCATTAGAATATACCATTCATGACCATGAACTGAGAGACACCAGGAAAAAGTTAGATGAGGTATGATTCATTATTCCTATTATTTTCCCACACCAAGGATTCTTTATTCTCCCACTTAAACATTGATGAAATTAGATGAGGTATGATTCATTATTCCTATTGTTTTCCCACACCAGGACTTCTTTTATTCTCTCACTTAAACATTGATGGAAGTAGTATGACACCATATATGTTGGGTTTATGTAGTGTGAGCAGAGTGTACTTAAGGAGGAATGCTACACCGGAGAAATTTGATGTAGATGAGAAGTGGACGATATGTACAACAATATTTTGAAACTGAAAACTTTCAAATTTACTTTATTTAGTCAAAAAATGTAGTTTTAGTAGAAAACAATCTGGAAAAAATTTAAAAACCCTAGCTGGACTTGAACCCGTGATCTGCAGTTCAGCAGTCGACATGCTAACCTACTGAGCTACTCAGCTAGGCGATAAGTTTTGAAATAAAAAGACAAATATTGCTGATATCTTAATTTTCATCCATGTTTTAAAAGGAAATCAGCCATTGTGACGATGTAGAGTACTTCCTTTAATAAGGTGATCTTCATTGTACTGTTTTTGTAAGTTTTAAAATGAGAATTAAAACTTTGTAAATCATACATTTGTTTTTCTTCAGCTGCAAGAGAAACGAGATAACAGTGGTGCCATGACCCAAAAGATTCGAGACAAACAGCAGTCTACTGTCGACCGAGTTAAGGTACGTGCATGATATCTTCAAAATTATATATTTTTTCTTGCTATATTTTTTTTGGTATGACAAAAAACTACCAATATGTTTTGTAAATTACTTGTAGTCCATAACCAGAGAACTCCGAGACCTGAAGACTAAAATGCAGGGAGTTATGGAAGAGAAAGAAAACATGAACTCAGACAACCAAGAAGTGACCAAACGCAGAGCCAAGCTGGAGTTAATGATCAAGGATATTCAGGATGAACTAGAGGGGGACAAGAGTGCTAGGGTAACAGACTTTGTAATGAACTAGAGGGGGACAAGAGTGCTAGGGTAACAGACTTTGTAATGAACTAGAACTTGAACAGAAGACACTAGTGCTGCGAGACTTGTACAGCACTATTGGTTTCGACTGGTATTTGTCCGATCAGGAAGACCTTTTATTCACAAAATATCTTACGACTAAGATCAAAATTTACAAACACCGTGATTTCCTTATTTTTCATTTCTTGTAGACAATCTGAATCAATATGTAAAGTACATCCATGGTTTATAAAACTTTAATACATACTAAATGACCTTGTGATCTGTACTTAATTATCTGACAATTTTTTTTTTCAGCTTAGTCATAAGATATTTTGTGAATATGGGTCTAGGGAGATGCATAAATTGAAAGTTCTTGTAGGTGAAACATGTTATACAAATGTATGGTTTTGCATCGTGTTGGCATTCATTTTCTGTAAGGGTTTGTCTTACTTGCAACTGGCTTTTATTGAGGGTGAAATGAAGTTTAATAATGCGAGGTCTTCTACGAAATGTTTGAGTGTGAAGTATCATGTTACAGAGCAAGTCCGAGGATGAACTGAAGAAGATACATGAAAAGATTGCTAAAACCCAGCAGCAGCTGGAAAACAACTTGCCTCTGTATGAAGCTCAGAAACAAAGGGAAGAGAACTGTACCCAACAGTAAGAATAGTTTTAGCTTAGAAATATTCTGCTCTCTAAAGTTCATCAAAATATTGAATAAAGGAATGAAAATACATATGATTTTCCTTTCTTAAAATCTACCCATTTGAGCTAAATTCTATTTTTACAACAGATTGAACCATGGACAAAAAACCTTTAAAATTTACTTCTCAATTTAGAGATGTTTTGTGATGTGTAACTGTCAGATTAAAGTTTTGTACCTGTATTTAACTAATTTATCTGAACCAATAATTATTATCAGATTCCTACATACAAGTTCATGAGCAAGGTTTATCTCAAAATATGTAAGTCACATTTGAATCCCTAGGACAATTTCTTTTGGTACTCTTGTTGTTACCCAAGTAACATTTAAACGTAGAGTTGTAATTAGAGTGATATCACTATACCTCTGACCTATACTAAAGTAACATTGTCCTCAGTGAGGGTCAGTTTGGTAGCAATATGGTGAACTAGAGTGATGGTACACACATGTCAGTGTAAGATGAATTTGATTGGCTGGAGTATTATGCAAGGGAGTAAAAGAGAAATGTGATTGGCTGGAGTATTATACAAGGGAGTAAGAGAGAATTAGAATGAAATCCTATTAACTAAAACACCAAATGGTGTCACCCATAATGTTTCACGAACACCTCTTGTTCAGGGGTAGACAAATAGCACTATCTGGAACAACCAGATTTTAGAGTTGGGCAGGTAAAACGAAAAGAAGAATTTTTCTATGGGCAAGTGAATTTTTCAAGTAAGATAAGCAGTGTTGACGTTAATGCCTGTCCAATGGCCCAAGACTGACAAATAATCAGGGGAGCACAAAATTTTTATATGTTGTCTGTCATTTGGGCTAATGAAAAACATGGTCAAATTATAATTGAACGTGAAAAATAGTTCATGTGCCTCAGAATACTGTGGTACTTATTTGTTTGCAGTTAAAAAATAAAGTTCAGTTTGCATTTCAGCTGGATTGGTGCACTGTGACCAATTTTAGGACTTAAAATAAGTCAAACAGTTTTCCAGATTTTTATACCCCCCGCAACAAGTTGGGGGGGGGGGGGGGGGGGGTATACTGGAATCGGGTTGTCCGTCTGTAGACACAATGGTTTCCGGACTCTAAAGCATTATCCTTTCCACCTACCGTCACCATATCATATATATGGACTACCCATGGGATGAAGATGTTCCCTATCGATTTTGGGGTCAAAAGGTCAAAGGTCAAGTGCACTGGACATCGAAGTAGCAATATGGTTTCCGGGCTCTAAAGCGTTATCCTTTCCACCTACAGTCACCATATCATACATATGGACTACCCATGGGATGAAGATGTTCCCTATCGATTTTGGGGTCAAAAGGTCAAAGGTCACGCGCACTGGACATCGAAGTGGCAATATGGTTTCCGGGCTCTAAAGCGTTATCCTTTCCACCTACGGTCACCATATCATACATATGGACTACCCATGGGATGAAGATGTTCCCTATCGATTTTGGGGTCAAAAGGTCAAAGGTCAAGCGCACTGGACATCGAAGTAGCAATATGGTTCGGTTTGTCATGTCATTTGTTTTTTACACTCAGAAAAGAGGTAGTTTATACCTATTACCAACACCCTTTGGGAGATTGGGGTAAGCGGGGGGTATTCTTAGTGAGCATTGCTCACAGTACCTCTTGTTTTTAAATGCCTGTTGTTGAAACTTTGACAAGTTTGTGGCATTTATCGGGAAAAGAAAGGACCCTGAATGCAATAATAACAACAACCTGCTGTGTGTATCTACAGAGTATAACAAAATGAAAATAACCCAGGGATATCTCAAAGCATGGGAGGAAATTTGGTCTTGGCTTCATTACAATGAGCAAACAGAAATAGATAGGAATGAATGAATTGAATGAAATACAAGATAAACAATTTCAAATAGTTTTGTCTATGTCTTAATCTAAGATGGGGCAAGTGAATTTTGTGATAGGGCAAGTGAATTTGGCGTTTCTACTTGACCTTGAACAAGTACTTTAAACATCTATTTGTCTGCCTTGTTCACTTCCTGCGGCCACTCATCATTCAGTTGGAAGAGAAGACATGATTTTGTTCCCCAAGATTATAATTATATAATTCCTCCTAGTTTGCACCTCCATTTTGCGAATCATTATTCTCCCGATTGTAGGTTATCTTTAGCGGAGCAAAGGCGTAAAGAATTGTATGCCAAACAAGGCAGGGGGAACCAGTTTACATCTAGAGATGACCGAGACAACTGGATTAAAAAAGAGTTGAAATCTCTCAATAGGGCAATCCGGGATAAAGAAGAACAGGTCAGTGTCGGACAAACATTGATTTCAAAAAGTTAATTCTGTATGTATTGTATTTTAGCTTATTTAAACTTTGGCTTGATCGGATCTGAAGCACTGTTTGGCATAATCATGATTTATCATTTACGTGTGCTTGTTTTGTGTTTGATTATGGATATTTTAACACAATCACAATTTAGTGTTCCTGCTTCACTGTCAAAAGAAGCTGAAATATGGATCCTGCTAAAAGTAATAATACACTTTTATGGTAAAGTTCACAGGGATTTTTTTACTCCTTGAATCCAGGGGCCAGGGCCTTCAAGTTTGGGAGAAATAGCGATATTTGATTAAAATTGGGAAATTTGTTTCATACAAATAATAAGAAAAACAAGCAAAAAGTTAACCATTTGATATTTTTAAATTTATTGTCAATGTGGCTAGCTTAAACAGGCTTTAATTTCCGGTCTTTGGCAGAGAAAAAACTGTCACATATGTTTTACAACAGAGTGGCACTGATGTTGGAATGGCCCCTCATGACATATTCTCATCAAAGCATCCATCATTTGGGAATTTTTAGGCATTTTGGGAAAAACACCTGCTTTTCAGCATTGGGAATGGGGCCGAATTTCGGTCCTCTACAGACTCTGAAAAAAAGTGTGGTTCACTGTATCATCCTATTAAACCACTCTACTGCACCTGTATAGACATTATGTGTAAGGGAACTATTATTTCAAAACAACATATTTTGCTGGCATGTCCACAGGGGCTAAGCCTGTTTTGGGCCTGAACTCTGTGATACCATGAATATAGAAAGGAGTCTAACTCTTACCCAGATTAAAAAAAACTACCCACTCGCCTCAAATGCCTAAAGAATCAGAAACTAGGTGCGGTATGCGTAATTTTCCATTTTCCTTGCATAGATTAATGTTTTAACTGCTTGCATGCCAAATTTCAAGCTACAGATTTCTTCTTTTATATCTATTGATTTGAAACTGCAGAAAGTGAAGCTTCAGAAGGCAGCTTCAGAAGTCAGCTTCAGAAGTCAGCTTCACAGTGTGGTGAACTTGTCACCAATGTTATTCTGAAGTTCACAGATTGGTCAAGAAATATGCATTAGTTTTCAGATTTAGTAACAGTAATATATGTACATTGATATGTTTCTCTGAATGATAATCAACATTCAAAATATTTCAGATCAAGAGACTGAGAGAAGATTTAGTGAATGATAACAAACGAGCTGAACACCTAGGAACTCAGACTCTGGTGAGTTTTATTTCACTATCTTAAATGTTTTCAGCTCACCTGAAAGAAAGGATCAAGTGAGCTTTTCTAATCAAAGTTTGTCCATCATTGTAAACTTTTCACTTTTTGAACTTTTCCAGAATCAATGGGTTAATTTCAACCAAACTTGCAACAAAGCATCCCTAATAGGTAATGGTTAAATGAAGGGTCATGTACCTTTCCACGGGGAGATGTGTTTTGGGGAAATCACCTTGTCCGTCGGTTTGTCCGTAGACTTCATCTGAGTAACACTGTACTGCAGAATATATAGTCTTGCATTTACATTAATTGCTCTCTACAATCTTTAAGTCAAAAGGATGTGTTTATTCTTCAATGAGCTCAAATTCACTATTTCCCACCATCCAATGTGCCCTTTAGGTGTGTGTTGGGGGGGGGGGGGGGGGGGGGGGGGGGGGGGGGGCATTAGTCCCTCTAGGACAGTTCTAGTTTCATGTGAGAATTGTAAATATCAAGTTAAATTATTCTTAATATGATTTTTTTTTCCCAGGAAATTAGCAGCAAAATTGATCAGAATAAAGACATAATTGAACAGAACAACAGAAATTTTAATGAGATGAAGAAACAGAGGGATGCATTACAAAATGAAAGAAAGTAGGTGATGGTTCACACTCGCAATGCCTTTGTATACTGTACATGCACTTGTATTTAATGGGAATATGCATTCTACATGTATATATTAATTAAAGTAAATGATCCGCCAATGTTAGCATCAGGATTTGTCAGACAATTGGTCTGGTTTGGATTTCTCGAAAAATCACGACCTTAAGTTTCAGTTTTCTTCTGGTCAAAATTTGAGTAAAATCTCAGACTTAAGTCCAAGTTTCGACTGAAGTTCTTTTCGAGAAATCCAGGCCTGGTAAACATAGAAATGACCAGCCCTTAGCAAATATTACTGGATTAGCATTTATTTTAAACACATGATATTCTGTTTGTTTGACATGTGCAACACAACATGCAATTTGTATATGTATCATGCTATTATACCCCAGATTTTATAGCCTGAACTCCGGGGGGGGGGGGGGGGGGGGGGGGGGGGGGGGTACTGTAAAAATAGAAAAACCAAAAATACTACCATCGTGGAAATTTGACGAAATTTTGCCCGCACCGTCTTCCTATTTTATACGAGTCTGACAGTAACGCAGATTTCCTGGGTATTTTTATTTTGTTATTTTGTTTTTCAGTACATTATGGAGGCAAGAAACAGTACTACAACAAGAACTGCAGAGTGTTCGAGAAGAATTAAGTAAAAAAGAACAGGGTCTAAGGTCCATGATTGGCAAGGTCTGTATGATTAAAAAGAAATTTTCATTATTATACAGGATTTATAAAGCACCAAATACAACTTTGAAATTATGAATGACTGTCTTTGGTCAACTATTCGGTATGATGGATTACGACTTCATGTATAATATAAAATTACTGTTAAAGCACTGGATAGGATTATTTTGAAAATGTACATGTAGATGACAAAATTTTAAAAATAAATAAAACGTATTAAATAATACCTATAAATTTAAAACAACAATTAATATTATCAGTAAGTTAAGAAGTGTGAGCATTTAAAAATTTTGTATGTCTTTAACTAATGCTCTGAGAGTGACCGATAAGCCTGTTAGTCTCTTGTTCATTACGGATACAGATATTGCCCTGAAATGAAGTGACAACCTTTCTCTCAGAGAAATACAGATTTAGTTTGCATTTCAGCTTAATTTGCACACCATGACCTACTTTAGGGCTAAAAGTAGGTCACATTTCCTAGACCTTTTCTCATTATGGATATAGATTTTGTCATCAGTCCAACGGGCATGGGCTGTACCATTTGCAGTATTCTTGTTTAAATATGATATGAAGTACATGTATCTTTGGACAAGAGGAACATGAATTGTAAATTTCAGGACTCCTAGAACCAACCCCAGGGTCTGAGGGGTGGGGCAAAAACTACCCAAAATTAGAAGGAGCAGATAGCCCTTTACCAAAATTGTAAAGTTAATGATCCCAGAGATAGGGGTTTTTGGTTCCAGGGTGGGGCAAAAATTATCATACTGATTATTGTCTATATCATTTGAAGGACTTCCTCTTGCATTTTGTTGATACTGTATTTAAACTAAATGTATATTTAGGAAAAGCAGAAAGGGATGTTCCAAAGTTGTGAATTTTACAAAAACCTCGGGGTTCTGACTGTAGGGTGGGTCCAACATAGTCGTATAGTGTTACAAATATTATATTATGGAATATCTTTCATCAGTATTGGCACTTTCAGAAGGATTTGTGGTTTAAGAACACATCTTGTTTTATACTGCTGCTGAATTTTAGAATTTAGCTTAGATATGAAGAACAGGAAAATTACTAAAGATTTTATGACCCTTTGGGCTCGTGATACTTTTAACTAATACTCGGGTGACTGATTGGGCCTCTTGTTCTTTTCAAATTATGGACCCTGCAGATAGGGTGAGTGAGATTAAGATTCGGGATCTAAGCATATTTTCTTTCCATTTCCATAACGATATCTTCCTTTCCTTATAACATTTATCCGATGTCAACTGACCATGTAGGAGTCTTTTGGGATAACTTTATTGCTTTAAATCTAGAAAATCGGCATAGACAATTTGGTCTATCTCAATTACAATTGGCATAGACCAGTGCCATTTGACATAGACTCGGTCTATGGTTAATTTCGAACACGGGGTGACTCATGTGAGAGTTGTGGTCCGTAGACATTAAAAATTGCAATAATGGATGCTAAACAACACTAAAATTTGGAACTAATTCGCCCTAATGCATTTATAAACATTATGGATCAGGTTTTAATGAAAGGATAGATCTACTGTGATTGGCGATTCGGATCAGGTTTTAATGAAAGGATGGATCTAGTGTAATTGGCGAATCAGATCAGGTTTTAATGAAAGGATGGATCTACTGTGATTGGCGATTCAGGGACATTTAGTTTTTGGTCTCTCTGTTTATCCACAAAATCTTGGCTATAAGTATTGAACAAATAGTGATAGGACTTTCATATTTCACATGTTAATTCCTTGTGACAAGACCTTTCTTTTGGTACCAAAAGTTTTGACTTAGTGAACCGTCTTGGAGTTTGACCTACTTTTGAAAAACTTAAACCTTGGCCATGACTTTGGAATGCTTTAACTTGGAGATTAGGCTTTCATATTTCCCTGGTATTTCACATGAGTATTCCTTGTGACAATACCTATCTTTTGGTGCCATTAATACATCTTGTGAATTTGTAATAAAGAAGTAATTCCTCTCTTTCCATTCGCATTTTTTGAGGTATTCCACCCACGTATTCAGTCCATAAACAGGGGACATATATTGCCTGAATTAGCTTGTATGAAGATTTTTGGCTTTTGCAGGCGACCCTGAATGGAATAGATAGTGTTCAGAAAGTGCTAGATTCCTTTCGGGAGCAGGGCAAATTTCCAGAAGTGGTGGATGGATACCATGGAACGCTGATAGCTCAGCTGGACTGTGAAAAGACATTCTTTACCTGTGTGGAAGTAACAGCTGGGAACAGGTATCGCTGCAGCAACTGAATTCGTGAGATTTAGTACAGTAGATTCCTTATTTTATGCGAGTACTTGTTATCACGAAATGACTCACGCGAGAAAATAAATTCATGAGTGCTCTGTTGATCAAGTGTTTTTGCATGTATTTTATCAATATAAAAATAAAAGCGAGGAATATTTTTTCACGAGTGATGTTTCTCGCAAAATTACGTGATAATAAATTTCTCGTGTATATTTAGGAATTTACAGTATTCAAGGATTTTCTTGGATGTTGCAGGATAACCCTAAAGGTTGATAAATTTTGTTGTGAAATTTAAAAGCCAGAGGCGTTCACTGAAAAGAAGTCATCTAGACATTAATATCAAATCAGCTGTAGTTGAGTGTTGCACACAAATCTAAGTTTTGGTAGAGGAAAATATTTTATGTTTTGTTATCTTTTATCATGGGCTCGGTAAGAAGTATTTAAGAGATATTGTAATATTGCAGAAGTGTAAATTTGTTGTAAGCTGCCAGTTGTGTTGACATATGTACATGCTATTGGCTGGATTTGATTTCAGACTGTTTCATCATGTGGTGGATTCTGACAAAACGGGCACAAAGATCCTTACAGAAATGAATCGTCTTCGACTACCAGGGGAGGTCACTCTAATGCCGCTTAATAAATTGGACGGCAAGGAAACCCAGTATCCCACCACAAATGTTAGTCGTTTTATTTTCTGATATGTAACACGTTTAAGTCATAAAATTACAATGCTACCCATTGCTTAAGTACTGCTTGGCAGACCCTTAGGAGATAACGTTGCATCTGTCTAAATATTTCAGTTTTTGTGTTTTACTTTTTAGGATGCCATTCCTATGATTAGCAAAATTAAATTTGAACG
The DNA here is from genome assembly GCF_947568905.1 of Ostrea edulis. Classification (NCBI taxonomy): domain Eukaryota; kingdom Metazoa; phylum Mollusca; class Bivalvia; order Ostreida; family Ostreidae; genus Ostrea; species Ostrea edulis. Next base: position 17,527,524 of record NC_079172.1, read on the forward strand.
TCCATTTGCCCGTGCAATGAATCATGTGTTCGGAAAAACCTTAATATGTCGCAATATGGAGACTGCCACCCAGATTGCAAGAACCCAAAACTTGGATTGTATAACGTTAGAGGGTAAGAAGCCCGTGATGAGCTGGATGTATGCCATGATTCTCTTTGTCTCGATAAGGTGCCATGTGTCACAGATCCTAGTAAGGACTCGCAAATGATGCAAGAAGTCTCTGTACCTTATTTGATTTAGAAGATGCATACATGCCAACTTTTAAAAATCCCCATGGGGGATTTTGCGCGCGACGACCTTTTTTCAAAGCTCAAAATTCACGACATTTTAGCACGAAAATAAATATTTGTCCTTTCAAATAAAATATCAATCAAATCATTGTTAATGTATCATATATTAACACAACATCAAATGTGTTTGACCATTAACTATATAAAAAAAACTTTGAAAGATATACATTAATATTTTATTAAAATCATCTATTCAGCAAAAAATCTTCTCCAACAAGTCACATACATAATATCAAATAATATTTAAGGTTGCATCCTTTTACACCATACAATAAACATTGGCTGGTCTATATATCAAAATTTAAATTAAAGCACATGCATTTAGGTACGACTGCAAAGGCGATCTTGCTTGTCTGTAAACATGGGCTTGCAGAGACTGGTGGAATAATCTGCATTGCAACCAAAAAAGGTGTGATCTGCCGTGCTATGAAGTTTGCGAACAAAACCTTTGCACCCATGATATCTGAAATAATTACCAGGGAAAAAAAACCACATCAAAATATTCCGTTTTACTTGTAAATTAAGGCTACTTGCTAAATAAAAAAATTCAGTACAGACTTGTGCGAATTACGCATCACAAAGTATATTTAATGAATACTACACTATATAGACTATATAATACATCGCTATAGACGGATAGATTTGGATAGCCTATATTATTATAGTTGGAAAAAATATATACTTGACGTACCTTATTGCAAATTTTGGATGCTGTCAGCGAGAGGCGGAATGTCCGATTGTTTGGTGGTGACACTAGCATCGTTGTCATTCACGTTTGTGTAAAGGATAGGTCAATTTGAAATCCGTCTTCCCGATTAATTACTATCAAAACATGCTTCGTACTGTCCAATAAACACCCCGACACAGGCAGACCAACCCGACACCATGCGACACAGGTAAACAGCAATGGCTGACTATTGTCCCGATTTCTGATTGGCCAGTTCAGAAATGACGCGGGATTTCCAATTCTGGTCACGAGATTTCACGATTATCCCGCTTTCAAACTCGTTTTCAATCGTGAAATCGGAAATTTTGGTCGGAAAAAATTTCAAATCGGGATTTTAGGGTAATTTTGCTTTCCCGATCGGGAAAGCGGGACCGGAGGGTAAAATCGGGAAGATCCCGCCTAAATCGGGAAAGTTGGCATGTATGAAGATGTTTCTATTGATATGTTAAGGACCATTTAGATGTGTTATTGTGCGTTTCCACTCTAGTGATTACTGTAAATGGGGAAATGATTGCGGTGGTTTTAATTTCGCTATGTTTTCGGTCGGGGATTTTTCCGCGAAATTAAAACAACTGCAATCATTTTGCAAGTGTGACACAATACCTTTTGAACAGTTACCAGTAATCAAAATAAAATTTGAATTCTGCGAAAATAAAACCACCGCAATTAGACCAATATGAAAAACCGCGAACTTTTAGCACCGTGAAATTAAAACCACTTACAGTATATGAATGAAATTTTCAGGTGACCAGGTGAGTCGTCGTGGAGCTTTGACTGGAGGTTATTATGACATGCGGCGGTCACGGCTTGATCTCCAGAAGGGCAAGGTGGAGTTCGAACGAAAACTTGCTGATCAAGAAAAAGAGTACAATGAACACAAACAGAAGCTGGAGGCGGTCGAGTCCAAGATCAACAACCTAGTCAGCGAGATGCAGAAAATGGAAACCAGAAACAGCAAAAACAAGTAAGTAACAGGGGAGAAAAAGCTGGGGTAGGGTTGTGTGTGTTAGAAAAATATCACCTTACAGAGTAAAGTATCATTGTATTCTTTTGACAGAGACACCTTTGACAAAATGAGGGCAGATTTGAGACTTATGACAGAGGAAAAACAAGCAATAGAAAAATCCATGTTGTCAAAGGTACAGTAATGAAATCAGGAATTGATGAAAGCTACATGTACTAATAATTGTACATAACAGACTTAAATTTATTCATCCTTAAATATAGAGAAGGAAATGAAACTTGACTGGCTTTCATTTGTTTTAGGAAACCAGTGTAGCCAGTCTTAAAGCCAGTCTAGAAACGATGCAGGGTTCCGCTGCTTCATTAAATGAAGAGCTGGGATCCGATTTACTGTCACAGCTCAGTGTGGAGGATCAGAGGGAGGTGGACTATCTTAATGATCAAATCAAGAATCTCACCCAGCAGAACAAGGAAGCACTTACAGAGAGAATTAGGGTAAAAGTTAACAAGGAAGTACCGTATATACTCGCCTATAAGTCGGATTTTTGGGAGTCAGTTTTTGGTCCAAAACTCTATGTCCGACTTATAGGCGCGTCCTAAGAAGATTGGTATTTTTCTAGACTGCGTAATGTAGTGGGTTTTTTTTTAAACAACTCCGACGATTATCATGGACAAATGATTATTGTTTACAAATATCTAGACATATTGTATTGTTTATGTATTTTAAAATGATGTATAAAGTACAAGTATTTACATATTTTTATCTTGTTTAAAATTATTTACATACCGATAACTAATACTTTCAATTCAACTAATTTATCGTTTATGGGTAAAATTGAATTACGAACCCGATTTAATATTGAAATATTCATATGTATACCGGCTGAAATATATTTCATAAAAGATTGAATATTGTTAACAGATAATTTAGATCATCATTCTTGACTCTTTAAAGCTCTATTGTTGATACATTGATATATACTGGAACCCCACAATAACCGCGAGGCGCGTGCCACTAAGTAAACACGGTGTCAGATACTGGTAATTAGGAGACCATAATTGTGTAGGTAAACAAGGGATCGTTGTCCATAATAGATCAAGGGTTGCGTTTAAACCCCAAACAGATATGGCTTGGATATTGAGCACCTCATAATTATTAATTTCTCAAAATATTTTTTGAAACATTGGTAAAAACACTAGAGCATTGACTTGAAATTGTCAACCGATTCTGACAAAAATTTGTACCGACTTATAAGCGGGTCAATGGCAAATTCCTACAAAATAACCTTAAAAAATACAACCGACTTATAGGCGGACCGACTTATAGGCGAGTATATACGGTACTTACAGAGAGAATTGGGGTAAAAGTTAACAAGGAAGTACTTACAGAAAGAATTAGGGTAAAAGTTAACAAGGAAGTACTTACAGAGAGAATTAGGGTAAAAGTTAACAAGGAAGCACTTACAGAAAGAATTTGGGTAAAAGTTAACAAGGAGAGAATTAGGGTAAAAGTTAACAAGGAAGTACTTATAGAGAGAATTGGGGTAAAAGTTAACAAGGCAGCACTTACAGAGAGAATTAGGGTAAAAGTTAACAAGGAAGCACTTGCAGAGAGAATTAGGGTAAAAGTTAACAAGGAAGTACTTATAGATAGAATTGGGGTAAAAGTTAACAAGGCAGCACTTACAGAGAGAATTAGGGTAAAAGTTAACAAGGAAGCACTTGCAGAGAGAATTAGGGTAAAAGTTTGGATTCTGAATTTTTTGACATTGACCATGGTGTATTCTTTAGTCCAATATAAATTTCGCTTAAGATGTCAAATGCATTGAACCATGATGTAATTGAAGTCTTATGCAATATATGTAATATCAAAACATTATGTTAAAACATAGGTTTTCATTTTCTAGCTGGAAGGTGAAAAGAATAAGTTAGAGAATCTGCTGCATAACAACCTGATGAAGAAAAGAGACCGCATCATGCACGACCTGCAGGAAGTTTCGGTAGCTGACCGCCGTCAGAAGCTGGACCAGTTCCAGACAGAACTAGATCAGGAGGATGAAAAACTGGCCAATTTCAAGGAACAAAACAAAGGTTTGTAATAGAACAAGTTACAAGTCGTACCACAGAACAAGTTACAAGTTGTACCACAGAACAAGATACAAGTCGTACCACAGAACATGTTACAAGTCGTACCACAGAACAAGTTACAAGTTGTACCACAGAACAAGTTACAAGTCGTACCACAGAACAAGTTACAAGTCGTACCACAGAACAAGTTACAAGTCGTACCACAGAACAGTTATTTTTTGTGGTTGGACTTTTTTGTGATTTGATCCTTTTAGACGGTACTGTTGCAAATTATGTTTTCTGCTCTTGCATTATACATTTACCTGTATATACCTATATTTATCTTTTATTTATTTATATGATTTATTTGGCTTTTGTAATTTTTGCAAATTATTCCTATCTGCAAAAAAAAAAAAGGACAACAACAGAAAATACCCGTTACAGTGTATGGTTCTGTGTGTTTTCACACCAAATTAGTGATTCATTGATCTTATTTTATTGTTAGATTTGGATTCACAGCTCGAAAAGATGAATAAAGAACAGAAAGAATTACAGTCCAACCTAGAGAACTGGAGAGTGAGTGAATCTCAGTTTATGTACTGCATTAACCTGCTTGTGTGTGTTTGTACGTGTACAGACATGCACCCAGAACATGTGGACACCATACATGTATAAAGAGTACTAATGATATCAATTCTATATTTTCTTAAGTTAAATGTTGACTGGTAGGGAGAGGGAGATCTTTATTTCTTAGTCAGTAGGTCATGGTTACAGTCGGTGATTTAATGTCACCATGTTTCGGATGAGTATTGTTGTAGACTTCAAACCCATACTTTCTACAGAGATGGAATGAAAGCAAAATCCACCTCTATTGAGGTCTAAGTAAAAAGGTCACAGTTCAAGAATACTGTCAGTTCTTGAATATGACAATATTTTGAACACCATATCTGTGTTTACTCCAGAAATTTAGGAATGAGGGGGCATTTCCCCCCTTGATATATTGGGGGTGGGGGGTGTAAACAGCTTTCACAGTTATCTATAACTATACAATGAAAACACTATCATAATCTAAGACTTAATATACATGTAATTAAATTGTTTCCTTATTTCATGATAGTTCCCTAACTGCTGTATTCTGAAGCTTATTATTTAAGATGGTCAGTTATTAAATGTGTGAATAGTAGACATTTTTAACTTCTTCTTGATAACTAATTAGTCATATCTTTTAATGTTTTTATGATAATACACCTATTATATTATGTGAAGCCTTTAATGTTAATACACCTATTATATTATGTGAAGCCTTTAATGATAATACACCGATTATTATTTGAAGCCTTTAATGTTAATACACAAATATTATGTGAAGCCTTCCATCAGTGTATGCACTTATGAGGGCATTGAAGTTGTAAGAACATGTCTTGTTTATACTGTTGTTGAACATTAGAATTTAGCTTAGATATTCAGAACAAGAAATTTTTAACTAGATTTCATAGCCCTTGGGAGTAGTGATAATTTTTCACTAGTACTCAGGTGACCGATAAGGCCTGTTGACCTCTTATATTTTAGTACAGCCACAAATTAGTGCTTTTGCTTTAGTGCGTGAATGTAATTTTCTGCTTTTATTTTCAGGCAAAAGAAAAAGAATATCAAGAGAAAATCTCAGACGATGCCAAAGATTTAGAGAAGATGACAAATAAACAGAGCTTGTTGTTGAAAAAGGTAAATTAATGAGTTAATTTGGCAATACTGTATGTATATTGACATCAAATCAATGTTGATTCTGATCTCAACTTCCAAACTTAACATTTGTTGATTATTATACCCCCCCCGCAGGGAGGGGGGGGGGGGTATACTGGAATCGGGTTGTCCGTCTGTAGACGCAATGGTTTCCGGGCTCTAAAGCATTATCCTTTCCACCTACCATCACCATATCATATATATGGACTACCCATGGGATGAAGATGTTCCCTATCGATTTTGGGGTCCAAAGGTCAAGCGCACTGGACATCGAAGTAGCAATATGGTTTCCGGGCTCTAAAGCGTTATCCTTTCCACCTACAGTCACCATATCATACATATGGACTACCCATGGGATGAAGATGTTCCCTATCGATTTTGGGGTCAAAAGGACAAAGGTCACGTGCACTGGACATTGAAGTAGCAATATGGTTTCCGGGCTCTAAAGCGTTATCCTTTCCACCTACAGTCACCATATCATACATATGGACTACCCATGGGATGAAGATGTTCCCTATTGATTTTGGGGTCAAAAGGTCAAAGGTCATGCGCACTGGACATCGAAGTAGCAATATGGTTCGGTTTGTCATGCCATTTGTTTTTTACACTCAGAAAAGAGGTAGTTTATACCTATTACCAACACCCTTTGGGAGATTGGGGTAAGCGGGGGGTATTCTTAGTGAGCATTGCTCACAGTACCTCTTGTTAAACACAGTTACATGTACGTTAAAACATACTTACGTCTATAGAAAATATGGGTATCACAAATTCAAAGATGCATGTATATTTTGAAGTTACTTCTGAAAATTTTCTTTGTTGTTAACAGAAAGATGAATGCATGAAGAAAATCAGAGAACTAGGATCGCTACCAAGTGATGCATTTGAAAAGTATCAAAGCTTTAATCTTAAACAGGTTAGTTGCATTTGATGTGGGTGTTTTCAGTTGTGAAATTTGTGAAATAAAATGGAATAAATATTAGTAAATGATTAATTTTGCATAAGAGACTTGAACTTAACTTGTGTGTATGGAAATGTTTTACAGCTATTTAAAAAACTAGAGAATTGCAACCAAGAACTAAAAAGATACAGCCATGTAAACAAGAAAGCATTAGATCAGTTTGTGAACTTCTCAGATCAGAAAGAAAAACTTATCAAGAGAAAGGAGGAGCTTGATAGTGCTCATCAGGTAAGTGAAGATACAACAATAAGATACAACAATCGTGATTAGGTCATGTGTACAGTGAAACTTCTCCAAATTGGCTCCTCAGAAAACCGTTTCTCTCTGAATATCGGCCGATTTTCAAAGTCCTGGCAGAAATCTTAACATTTCCTTTCAAAGACAGTCTTACAAAACTGGCCACCCCTGAAAACCGGACATCGGCCACTTTTTAAAGTACATTTGTTAACAAACGTGTAATTTACCCTATAATTATAATACTGGCCACTTTTTGAAAACTAGAAAATTTTGACCAGAGGGTGATCAAAATCGGCCAGGTGTGCAAATTGACTGACCAACTGGCCAGGTGTGAAAAACACAAGTGGCCTCCCTACTTTCTATTGGTTACCTGTGCTATCATGGGTATTAAGTGACACTTGGCTAATCCAAGGGACCCTTCCAAATTCTGTACAAAGTGTAAAAAACAGTTAGGAACATATTGAATCAATAAGTATCAAATGCCATATTGTTGCACCATACTATCGCATGGATATAAGCAGTATTTAATAGAGAACAAACCCATGACTGTTAATGATAATTATTAAATAATAAATTAATTTTCTTGGTTTCCATAGACTTAAAATTCCTAAGAAATATTTAAATTACAATTTCATATTTACTACTGTACCTTTTAAAAACGTCAAAACAAATTTGTTAATGATGTAAGCGATGAATGTAAACAGAGTGTTTATAGGTAAGAGGAATTCCAATAATAGGCTTCTGTGTTTTCTTTAAGTATCCTGTTATAGATATCCAGTTTAAAATTAAATGATTTCAGCGAGAATTTATAATTACCTGCAGGTAGAAACGGACTAATTTGATCTCTACTGATAATTTATCATAGATCACCTGAACAAAGTGAACAGTACCTACTTTGACAATATTGAGATAAAATGTCTCTAAATGCTAAATTCTTGGTAAACCGGCCATCCCTATAAACCAGCTGTTTTTATCGGTCTGAGAGCCAGCCAGTTTAGAGAAGTTTCACTGTATATGAAATCATTAATGTTTACAGTAATAATGGCTTGGATGAGAGAGAGTGCACAGCCCTCACAGATATGCTGTACGTTACACTCAGTGGAGACAGGATGTGCATGGATGATCTAATGAGCAGTCCCCGTGTTACCATTTTATTTTGATTTACAATCGAAGTACATGTACATATGACATACATTTAAGATTATCACTCTGATTTCTTTCAGTCAATTTTGGATCTGATGAATTCATTGGACCAAAGAAAATATGAGGCCATACAACTTACTTTTAAACAGGTAAGGCCATTCAAAGCTGAGGCAGGGAATTTGTATTCGAAAGTAAAAGTTCTTTAAGACAAGACTTGGTTTTCAAGAGTCTGAACTGATCCAACTGCAAGTACAGATATAAGTTATTGGTTTCTTTTTCCGTTTATGCATATCTAGGTGTCCAAGTACTTCAGTGAGATTTTCAGAAAATTGGCTCCACAAGGTCATGCCCAGCTAGTGATGAAAAAGGGGGATGCAGACCAGAATGATGATGAGGACTCGCAAGATTCAGTCCCCCTGGTGGAACAGTTTACAGGGGTGGGAATAAAGGTAAAATGGAGACTAAACATGAGCTACATGTTGTAAGTTCTACTCTTGTGCATTTAAGGTAATTCCACCATTCTAGAATTAAACGTTCAATCTCTTATTTGATTGCTGATTCTCCAAATAATCTATCTTAGTAACAAATAAAAGTGATAAAATAAGGGCTGTTCCAGAAATGATCAAATGGGGGGGTCGGGCGGCAAACGATATTTTTTTGTATGGGTGGTCGTATTTTTTCATATTTTAATTGGTCCGTGGTTGGACTGTTAAAAAAATATTTATTATGGGTAGTGGGTAGTTTCTATTGTTTTATTTTGTGCCACGTGGGTGTTGAGTTTTCAGAATATTTTTATTGTCGCTCTTGTCGTGTTGGTTACAAAACGTCGGAGGGAAAATTGAAAACGTGCTTTCGAAATCGGAAATAACATAGAACTATTCGAGTTGTCGCTCTTTGCAGCGCATAACTTTCCATTACGGCACTCTTCAAATTAGAGGCGCGTTTAGTAGGGTCCCTTTGGACGTGATGGCGGCGAACTCTGTTCTGTAGATTATTACAGTTTACAGTGCATCGATTTTGGGAATATTTTGAAACCAATAGGTATACCGTTTTCTAATAAAAATAGGCAAACCTTAGTTGATTTATACGAGGGTACCGATGCGTTATATTTATCAGTCGGTGTGATGGTGATATAGAGGCCTCCGGGCGCGGGCTCCATTAGAAGACGAACGATTCGTGGAAAAACATATCCATACCCATTTCATGATAATAGCATCGTTTGGACTCCCAATCTTTCCAACATTCCCGCCATAGATGCCTTTGATTGTTGATGTGACATCGTTTCTTCAGAACTACTGTGATACAATGTCGCACAGGCATTACCGCTATACCTCGTCATTGACTAGAATGTTTGTACCGAAAACCTCGCGAGATTTGTACCGTTTTCATTTTTAAAAATATTTTTGTGGTGGGTCTGGTTAGTTTTTTTTTTTTATTAGATGGGTCATTGTAAAATGAGTTTATTAATTTGATGGGTCATGGGGTAATTTTTTATTTTTTTTTTATGGGTGCTTGGTATATACAAAAGGTGCCTCCCGACACACACACCCCCCCCCCCCCCCCCCCCCCCCCCCCCCATGTATTTATTTCTGGAATAGCCCTAAGTATGTTGTGCTATTAATAGATTTTTTATCAGTTAGTACACATATACCTGTATCAACGTCAGAAAATTGCAATTTTCCATAAACAGCATTATCAAAATTTCACAAAAACTGGTTGAACCGATATAATATTATTCATAGCAAAAGTATCCGTAACAATTTCATGAAACTATTTCTTTAAAAAAATATACATGTACAAAACGTTTGTGAAAATTAAAGGAAATCAATCGCATAATGGACTTGATAAATAATTTAACGAAAACAGAGTCATTGCCCTTGGATTCAATATTTTAAAACATGTAATTGATTATTTATATATAACTTAGACTTTTGAAATATACAATAACTATTGAAAAAGACCAAATTTATGTTCCTATCATGCATAAATCTTGTTAAATCATTGACTTTGCAAAATCTTATGACGTCATAGGAGGGTGGAACTACCTTAACCACAGAAATTTTCTCAAATATGTGTTGATCATGACAAGAAATCAAAGAAGAAATTTCCTTAAAAAAAATTCCAAATAGTACAAATATATGTATTTGCTCAGAAATAAAAGGTTTATAGAATCTGATATACTGCTTCGCTGTCTGGCCTAAGGTACTAACTTCACATAAAACTATTTCTGTTAAGGTTTCTTTCACTGGAAACAAGGCCGAGATGAGAGACATGCAGCAGCTCTCTGGAGGACAGAAGTCACTTGTTGCTTTGACCCTGATCTTTGCAATTCAGAAATGTGACCCTGCCCCATTTTACCTTTTTGATGAAATTGATCAGGCTCTGGACTCGAGTCACAGGAAAGCTGTGGCAGGCAAGTATCAGCAAACGCACAGAAGAGTGAAACATGTTTACAACATTCACAGTTACACTCAATCAAAAATTTAACAATTATCATTTTTTACAGGTTAAAGGGATTACGGCTATAACTGGTATGAGTGGTCCCTGGACAATTGTTATTATCATGATTTACTGTATTTTTGAATATTCAGAATTTGCTAATCTTTATCCAGGTGGTTTAAAGGACGAGATGCTTAGAAGTATTGACCAGGGAAAGCACTGGTTCTGTTTTCAAACTGTTCAGATTTTGCAAACTTTCCCCAAATTTTTCTGTGTTATTGGATAGAGCTAATTTGTCACTTCTTTTTTTTTTTGTAGATATGATCCATGAATTGGCAATGCCCAGTTTATTACAACAACATTTAGACCTGAATTACTAGAGCATGCAGACAAGTTTTACGGTGTGAAGTTTAGAAATAAGGTAGGTTGTGGAACTTGTTATTTAGTATAATCAGATTACTGCATTGCGAGTTTGCCTGCAGTCTGGTATACACCGCTGATTCCAGAGTGCTGGTTATTTATTGGCTAGTAGGCATCTCATGAATTATGTTTTATGCCAGCTATTTTAGACCAAAGTAGATGATGAGGGGCGTATTGTGTTTGGTCCGTTTTTCTGCAGCCTTTACCCTGACAACCTGTTTGTTTGTAGGTGTCTCATATAGAGTGTGTAAGTAAGGAGGAAGCGGAGGATTTGTGGAGGCGACACCACACACGGCTGACACGTGGGAGGGCGGCTCGACGATGATAGACAAGCGTACACTGACCGGCAGCTGACTCGGAGTGCAATGTGCTCATTTCAGACAGTCCTACAGCATCTGTTGCATTGCCTCTATACCCGAGTACCACAGAAAGCAAAAATACACATTTTACAGGCAGTTTTTTCTCTCTAAAGAAATGGATGCTGTTTAATATTACATCATGTCATGTTCATAATTGTGTTAGTTGTTGTTGCAGAGTTGTCATGGTTTCTGTATGAAAGTATCTTTTATTTCATTGTGTGATATATGTCATAAATAGCTCTAGAATATTTTATCAGTGATGAATGTGTAATCGTAACATATTCAGTGACAGTATCTTTCTTTTTTTCTTTTTTTTCAAATTACCATTTTATTCATAATAAACATAAATTTTTATTGTAGTTGCAAGTTTTTATCTTTATTTATTGGATCAGGTGGTTTGAGTAATGATGTCAGCTTCATTGTTACACAACAAATAGTTGTTTAAGTATAGCAGAACCAATATAGAATCTTGGATGGTTGATTGATTGATTGAATATCGTTTAACGTCCCTCTCGAGAATATTTCACTCATATGGAGACATCACCACTACCAGCAAGGGCTGCAAAATTTAGGCCTGTGCTTGGTTTTTGCGGTCTCATCCGAAGGACCGCCCCATTTAGTCGCCTTTTACGACAAGCAAGGAGTACTGAGGACCTGTTCTAACCTGGATCCCCACAGGACTAATCTTGGATGGAATGTAGATGTTCTTTACAGAGTTCTAGAAGTTAAAAAAAAAACAAGATATGTTTGTAAAACATATCCCCCTCTCCTCTAAATTGACATTTTCACCTTGAAATCAATAGAGGTAATCTAATAGATTGATTTTATTTTGTTTAACATCCCCCTTGAGAAATTTTCACTCATATGGAAACATATACGAAGTTTGACAACTGTCAGTTGTAAAAGATTCTTTAAGTTATTGGTCATACAACAGTTGATCATTTTGCTTATGTAGTTGATGACCTTTTTTAACACTCCTAAAACAAAAGTAATGTTTTATATAAGGATGTTTTGGCATACTTGTATAATATAAATATGGCTCACCACTGTTAACTTCCCTTTTGTTTTCATATTGTCATTTTTCTCTCCCACAAAATACATGTATACTATCTTTTCCCAACATGTACATATGAAATGTGTGTAGATATTTATATGATTGATTGATTGTATATTGTTAAATGTCCCTCTCGAGAATATTTCACTCATATGGAGATGTCACCATTGCCGGTGAAGGGCTGCAAAATTTAGGCCTATGCTTGGCGCTTGCGGCCTTTGAGCATGGAAAGGATCTTTATCGTGCCACACCTGCTGTGACACGGGACCGGTTTTTACAGTCTCATCCGAAGGACCACCCCATTCAGTTGCCTCTTACGATAACCAAGGGGCACTGAGGACCTATTGTAACCCGGATCCTTACGGGAAGATATTTATTCTAACCCGGATCCTTACGGGAAGATATTTATATGAAAAGGATTGATGACCAGCACGGTTGGCACGTAAAGGGTTGCAGCTAGTTATCATTCGAATGTTGCTGTATGCAAGCTATAAATCCACCACCTTTTAACCTGAAAAATTGGAAGGGTCATGTAGTAATCAGTGGGATAGCATACTTGACATTCAGATGCTAAACAATATGATCATTGAAAGTTGAAAATTGCATTTCATGTACAGATAGAATATCAAGTGTTTTAAACAATTGGCCAGACGCATCGTGTAGAATATAGAAGATAAAGCTGATTTGTAACAAGCCTTGCTGGATAGGGTAGATGTGAGTCCTTTCAGTTGAATGCTACTGTTGATGCATCTCCATTGAATTGTCACTCATTCTGCAGTACAAATCTGTTCGGTCTATCCCAGAACCGTGATAGTGTCTTACGGTTTCTGTTAGTGCCTGATAACAGCAACAAGTGATTGGGGGGGGGGGGGGGGGGGGGGTGAAGTTTGGAAAATATCTGATAAACAAACATAGTGCCTCAACTTGTAGAAATTGCATTCGAAAAGTCCGAGATTTGGACAGTATCGGTGTCTGGAAGGCAAAAGTTTTGTAAGTTCCTGGATTGGTAACGGAGATTTTATAGCCCTTTATAAAGTCACAGAAAAATAATCAATGTTTGAAATGTGCTCACAGAAATACGCTTTCTTTGATGTTGAAGGAAATTGAGAATAAACCTCGCTTATTAATTTAACACACCCTAAAAAAAAAGAATGAGAATGTTCTACAAGTCGTGACACTTTCCATTTCCCCTTGTATTCGTGCCCAATTTCTGAGTGGATTGACAAACTCTCTGAAATGACGGTACATCTAAGTACCGGGTTCGAATGTTTGTATTAAGATATCGATTGTGTGTGATTGGGACGACTCCGATGAAAGTTTAGAGTTCAGTTGGGCAGTTTTGAGATGAAATGTTTTCTTGGTGTAACACCAAACTTTCGCAAAAGCAACTTGAGTTTTCGCTTTATTGCAACATTTTTGAAGTGTTGTATAAGTTTTCGCTTTGTATCGCAACATTTTCTATTTGTAACATAAGTTTTCGTTTAATACATAAATTCGCAACACTTTCTATTTGTAACTTAAGTTTTCGCATTTTCTAATTTGTAAGGTACATAAGTTTTCGCCTTATAAGCAACATTTGTAACAGAAGTTTTCGCATCATAATACAGAAGTCCGCAACACTTTCCATTGGTAACACAAGTTCTCGCATTATAACGCAATATTTTCTATTTATATAAATCGAAAACTTATGTATGTTACATAAGTTTTCGATTTATAAGCAACAATTTCTATATTTTGTAACACACACAAGTTTTCGCCTTGTGAGCAACATTTGTAACAGAAGTTTTCGCATCATAATACAGAAGTTCGCAACACTTTCCATTGGTAACACAAGTTCTCGCATTATAACGCAATATTTCCTATTTATATTAATCGAAAGCTTATGTATGTTACATAAGTTTTCGATTTATAAGCAACAATTTCAATATTTTGTAACACACATAAGTTTTCGCTTTATAAGCAACATTTTCTGTTTGTTACATACATGTTTCTTGGTTTATGGAACACCAAATCAACATAAACTGAAATTTTATTTATTATTATTAAATTATTGAATATATCATTAATTACTTGAAGATATCAATTTAATTTAGAGCTCGGCATTTACGATACTTTTGTATAAGAAATTAATATACGTAATTTTAAAGAGAGCAATAATTCAATTTAATTAAGAGATCAGTTAATCAATGGTGGATATGTTGAAATGAAGATATCTCTAATTATATAATTGCTCTATCTAAAAGAATTATTGCGAGCATCAATTGAATTAGTGATATCAATAATTCATATTGAAGAGAACATTCAATTATCGCGCGCATTGAATGAAATGATATGCACTACAATTCAATTGAAGAGAGCAATAATTCAATTATTATTTGAATTGATTTGCGTATTGCACTAATTTGATTAATGCTATATTCAATTGAATTGTAGCGCGCATCAATTATCAATTAATTTCAAGAGAGCAGCAATTCAATTATAGCGATCATCAATTAATGCACAATAATTCAGAATTGGATCATATCGGTATTATTTGAAGTGATCTATACATGTAATTGAATTGTTGCGCGCATTAATTAAATGAATTAATGATATCTTCAAATGATTTAAGATATTTTTAATTATTGGAGTTTATGTTAGTTTGGCGCTCCATTCTTGTTGGTCGAAATGACACCGCGTACACTTTTCTAATCGCGGGAGGGGTAAACTTTTGCACACCTCTCCATTTAGCATTAAGTAGGTACTCTACATCGTCATAATGGCTGACTTCCTTTTAAAACATGGATGAAAATATGGGTATCGGCAATATTTTTCTAATCATTTAAAAAATTCTCGAACACCTGAGTAGGTTAGCATGTCGACTGCTAAACTGTAGGTCGCGTGTTCGAATCCAGCAGGGGTTTTAATTTTTTTTTTCACAGACTGCTTTCAACTAAAACTGCATTTCTTGACTAAATAAAGTAAATTTGAAAGTTTTCAATTTCAAAATTTTGTTGTACATATCGTCCACTTTTCATCCATATCGAATTTCTCTGGTGTAGCATTCCTCCTTAAATTATAATCCGGGGCAAGGACATTTCTGAAAGTTACGTGCGGAGTTGTCAACCTATTGTTCTACCCCCCCCCCCCCCCCTTAATTTCCACGAATAACCAAAGGAACAGATTGGATTACTGATATTTTTATATAAAATGTCTGCGTAACGGGCCCTCTTTTGAGAAAGTGGGTTTATACAATATGATTCACTACAACAGTATAAGGATCACCCAATACCAATGGAAGTCAACGCCCCAACAGGTTTGTGGATTTTAAAGAAACAGCTTGCATTCTATATTTCCAGTAACGTAAAAATAATATATATTGCTTCAACTTGGTGATAGTAAAGTACAAACATAAGATTTTAATTTGATGGAAATATGTTAGATAGGGAGATGACCAGTTAAATATATTTTATTCAAGTACTACGATAAAACTTGAGCGCAACTTTGTTGTCCAAAAGGGGGTATATAGATTAAGGCAATACTTGTTACAAATTGAGGCATTATACCGGTAGAAGGCCAATCTCTAAAGCGTGAAACGATTACATGAAACAAAAGAGGGATGAGATAGACCGGGAATTCACACGTTTCAGAGAAATTATTGCCACCAAAAAATTTTTATCCAAAACAAGGGGGGGGGGGGTAATAATATCCATACTTCAGGTGTCTGTGCCTTATATGTCTGAGACTAAACAAGTCAAAAACAAGAAAAGCGAAAAGGGGCTTACTTTTAGTTGTGTGGGGTTTTTTTTAAACCAAAATTGGGTTGTGTTAAGATGGTGTATAGAGTCTTCCACTCCTGTTTCATATTTGTATTTTTTACTGAATATACATATATACACTAGATTAACAATTTAACTTTATGACGAACAGGAATTACGGGATGATTTCAGCTTCTCCATCGTCAACTTTCCATATTCATGTAGCAATATTCCATTATCACCTGCATTGATATATATCTCAACTGATGCAATACACAAAAGCAAGTTCTGCGTATGATTAATTGCGTTTCCCCTTCCCAGAAGGGGAACATATTGTTTAGTGGGAATTCTTCCGATTCTCATACAAAGTTTGTCCGGGTCATAACTTTTTTGTCTTTTGACATAGTCCTTTGATATTTGGTATGTTGGTACATGTGTAAGTTTAATGTACTATATCATATGTTCACAACACTGTTCCTTGGTTGGAACGCATATATATATACATAATAATTTATAGGTGACTGAACATTATGTGCTGCAACTCGTAATTTTCCATTTAAAAGATGATCCCTAAAGATTGTTTTAAAAATCTATGAAATTAAGTATGCTAAAATGATTCTTCCTAATTTATACACTGAGTCAGGCTTCTGACAAATATATTGATATTACAGGGGTCAATTTTGCAATTTATCAAGTGGTTCTTTTTATAGGATTTATTAGATTGATCGCTGTTCTTTATTTTACTTTCCCATTCTTATAATTTTTCTTGTCACTGTAAAATTCATTATTTGAAAGAAATATATTTGTATCAACTACGTAGGCATGGAAAACGGGGAAAAGCTGTCTACTTGTAAGACTTTAACTTTTATATTTTTATCGTGATCACGAAAACGCTTTAGAATATGAATCTGTTAGGAATAAATTTCACGTTCTATTTTCACTTTGACGGAAACAAAATTTACGCAACATGATCTTATGAAAAAGGGACATTTGTGATATATGCATTTTATGAAGGATGTCATCTCTATTTCACATGAGGCAATTATATTCTTCTTGCTACCCCAGAAAATTTTTGAGTAGCAGACAGTTGAAAGTGAGTAATTAAACGAATAATGTATTGTTTATTTGCACCCACACATTAGAAGACGGAGGTCATACATGTATATGCTCCTATGGTCAGACTTACGGGGATGCGTCCGTTAGTTTTTTTTCTTCTTCCTCACAACTTAGATATTTTTATTGAATACATACCCCCCCCCCCCCCCAAATAACCAAGAATGGACTGTACTAAGGAATATCCCTAAATTTAATACATTATATAATATTTACATAGCACCAATAATGCAATGCCCTCCGGTGGTTATGGTGCTTCACTAAAAATAAAAGTTAAGATACCCAATGTAGGAAGGTAAATTCAGGGATTTGTTAAACATTTGATTTCAACATGTTCAAAGGCCAGGACTAGACTCTTCATTTTTGGGAAAACAGCAATATTTTGTTGATATCAGGGAAAACATTTTTTTTAATTTTTAAAAAGCAAAACGAATTTATTTTTATCTACTTATTTGTGAAAGAAAACTTCAATTTTCTGTTTTTGGTGGTAAAGAAAAATGGAGATGTTCCAGTAATTCCATGACTCAGGTGTAGTCTGAGACTCTGACTAAATTTATCAAAGGAGATCAGCATTAGTCTCCAGTGTAAGTGGTGACTGAATCATCAGTAACATTTTTGATGTTTTCGTTTTTTTTATATTCTCTGAAGTCCAAGAAAAACCCTTGGAATTTTGGTTTAAAAAACCTGTCACTGTCGCGACCATGTTCAATTCGGACCCATTCTCTTGTTGATTTTCCACCTGTTCACTTATCATGGTGGTCACAGATCAAGGGTTCCCTACTTGAAGATCTATCTTCAGTTTGGAAATTATACAAGTACTATCTTCTAATCAAACTTTAAGATGATAGTATTTTGAATTACTTGTGCAACATTATTTTGGTCACATCAAGAGATTTATGATTTACCAATCCCGAACCTAAATATGTGCAATATATGATCCATACCTGATGATAAACACTTGTGCTTACTTCTTCTGGATGTCAAGTGCCTACTAATGAAATTATGTAGTATGTACATTTGAGAGAAGTGTGAAAACTCTATAATTACCTAAAGTTTTCTTTATATGCATTGATGTTTTCTTCATACGTTGATAATGAAATCTATCTTTGAAATATATCTGGTATTTTGCAGCATTTTACATCACCAAGATGTCAGTTTTCAACATGGAACAAACAGATATCCAGGTTTTTAAAGAAAAATAAGGTAGTCGAACATTCTCAAACAATTGTTGTTATGATGTTGGTTTATTGACCCTTTCTCGTACACGTTCTGTGTTACTGTATTACATGTGTGGCTACCTGTTGTTTTAGGGATTGTCTTTAAAGACATTTCAGTCCATCAGAGGGACCACGACACAGGTTGCTACAGCACCATTTAGTCGTCAGCAGAAAATAATCGGGGGATGGTTGTTCGGATGTGCTGGCATGTGTGTTGGTGCTGTAATACTAGGGGGAGTCACAAGGTGAGGACAAATAATCCACAATTAGAATTTTGATTTCTTTGAATTTTGAATAACAGTGAAACATAGTAACATTGAAAACACTTAAAATGTATAATTAGGTGTTAGATTTCTATTCCATGGCTTAGGTAGAAAACATGCTCTTTTTATATGTTGTTCATTTTGTTAAGGTTAACAGAGTCGGGTCTGTCTATGGTGGATTGGCAGTTGATAAAAGACATGAAGCCACCACGAAGTCAACAAGAATGGGAGGAGGAGTTCGAGAGATATAAACAGTTCCCTGAATATCAGTAGTATGTATTTACCTGAATATCTGTAGTATGTATTTACCTGAATATCAGTAGTATGTATTTACCTGAATATCAGTAGTATGTATTTACCTGAATATCAATAGTATGTTTTCACCTGAATATCAATAGTATGTATTTACCTGAATATCTGTCGTATGTATTTACCTGAATATCAATAGTATGTATTTACCTGAATATCTGTAGTATATATTTACCTGAATATCTGTCGTATGTATTTACCTGAATATCAATAGTATGTATTTACCTGAATATCTGTAGTATATATTTACCTGAATATAGATAGTATGTATTTACCTGAATATCAGTAGTATGTATTTACCTGAATATCTGTAGTATTTATCTACCTGAATATCTGTAGTATATATTTACCTGAATATCTGTAGTATATATTTACCTGAATATCAATAGTATGTTTTCACCTGAATATCAATAGTATATATTTACCTGAATATCTGTAGTATATATTTACCTGAATATCAGTAGTATGTATTCACCTGAATATCAGTAGTATGTATTTACCTGAATATCAGTAGTATGTATTCCCCTGAATATCAGTAGTATGTATTTACCTGAATATGTGTAGTATTTATTTACCTGAATATCAGTAGTATGTATTCACCTGAATATCAGTAGTATGTATTTACCTGAATATCTGTAGTATGTATTTACCTGAATATCAGTAGTATGTATTTACCTGAATATATGTAGTATGTATTTACCTGAATATCTGTAGAATGTATTCACCTGAATATCAGTAGTATGTATTTACTTGAATATGTGTAGTTTATATTTACCTGAATATCTATAGTATGTATTTACCTGAATATCAGTAGTATGTATTTACCTGAATATCTGTAGAATGTATTTACCTGAATATCAGTAGTATGTATTTACCTGAATATGTGTAGTTTATATTTACCTGAATATGTGTAGTTTGTATTTACCTGAATATCAGTATTATGTATTTACCTGAATATGTGTAGTTTATATTTACCTGAATATCAGTAGTATGTATTTACATGAATATCTGTAGTATGTATTTACCTGAATATCTGTAGTATATATTTACCTGAATATCTGTAGTATATATTTACCTATTATGCTACACTACCCAGGACAGGCTTCAATTACTAGCAAAATTTTAAAGCTTTCATGTCTTCTTTGTTTAGAAGAGATGTATGAAAGTGCAGCAAGTATTAAGAGATTTTTTTGATTTGTATTTACAGCATCATTAAGGAACGTGATTTCAGCTTGTCAGATTTTAAGTTTATCTACTACATGGAGTACGCACACAGGATGTGGGGACGAATGGTGGGAGTGGCATTCTTAGTTCCTGCTGCATACTTTCTCAGCAAGGGTTGGATCAACACCGGGCTCAAACGCCGACTGGTGTTGAATACAGCTCTGCTTGGCTTCCAAGTAAATATTATAGCTAAGCTCAGAGTGAATTTGTCAACTTTAAATTGATTACCAAATTACAGTGTGAATATGGTCTGGGACTGGGTTTGAAATATAGAAATGAAAATGGATCAGATGGAGAATTTAAATAGATAACTAGTGATTTGTTATTGGTTGTGAAGGTTAAATACGATCAATAAATTCGGAAGAAAAAGATATGTCCACCTTAAGGTAGAATAAAACATCATTGTGGCTGACTTCCATTTTGAAATATGAATGAATATCAGCAATATTTGTATATTCCTTTTAAATCTAATTACCTAGCTGGGCAGCTCAGTCTGTTAACATATCGACTGCTGATCTGTAGATTGCCTAGCTGGGTTAGCTCATTAGGTTAACATGTCAACTACCGATCTGTAGGTCTTAAGTTTGAGTCTAGCAGGGTTTTTTAAAAAAAATTAATATTGCTTTTTATCAAAATGCATTTTTTAAAATCTAGATAGATTGTATACATCCTCTACTTCACATCCATTATCAAATTTCTCAGGTGTGTCATTCCGTTTAACAAACTTATTTGCACCACGTCTCTCTCTGTAGGGTTTTCTAGGATGGTACATGGTAAAAAGTGGACTGAAAGAGCAGACCCTTCCCACTGATGTCCCGAGGGTCAGTCAGTACCGCCTGGCCGCACACTTAGGGTCAGCTTTCATCCTGTACACCTTGTTCCTGTGGCAAGGATTGACTCAATTTATACCTATCAACAATGTAAGCATTTCTATTGGTTTCTTAAGTACCACTGTAAATACAAAAATTGACTCAATTTATACCTAGCAATAATGTAAGCATTTCTATTGGCTTCTTAAGTACGACTGTAAATACAAAAATTGACTCAATTTATACCTAGCAATAATGTAAGCATTTCTATTGGCTTCTTAAGTACGACTGTAAATACAAAAATTGACTCAATTTATACCTAGCAATAATGTAAGCATTTCTATTGGCTTCTTAAGTACGACTGTAAATACAAAAATTGACTCAATTTATACCTAGCAATAATGTAAGCATTTCTATTGGCTTCTTAAGTACGACTGTAAATACAAAAATTGACTCAATTTATACCTAGCAATAATGTAAGCATTTCTATTGGCTTCTTAAGTACGACTGTAAATACAAAAATTGACTCAATTTATACCTATCAATTATCATCAATGGGTCAGTATCAATGGGTCAGTAAGATTATCATCAATGGGTCAGTAAGACTTAGATTATCATCGATGGGTCAGTATGGCTAGATTATCATTAATGGGTCAGTAAGGCTAGATTATTATCAATGGGTCAGTAAGGCTAGATTATCATCAATGGGTCAGTAAGGCTAGATTATCATCAATGGGTCAGTAAGATTATCATCAATGGATCAGTAAGGCTAGATTATCATCAATGGGTCAGTATGGCTAGATTATCATCAATGGGTCAGTAAGATTATCATCAATGGGTCAGTAAGGCTAGATTATCATCAGTGAATTGTGTGTACTAATCATGATATGCTGTTCATGTTTCATTTTCTAAAGAAAATTTCATACTAACTCTTCAAAAATATAGGAAGTTAAGGTCAGAAAACTTAATGAAAACATTCAACTACATAATTAGCAAAGAGATGTATTTGTGTGTGGGAGGGGGAGGGGATAATTTGTGTTGTATGTGAATTCAGCAATATGAATGTCGGAATGAGAGATTTGTATACACGATCACACCTTAAATGATACCAGAGTAAAACTGCAATGTTATTATTGACTTGTAATCTCTTTTATGCATACAGGAATATGTTAAAAGTTTTACAGCTAACAATAATGATTATATTTTATTTAGTTACCAAATACATCACAAATGAGAAGGCTTAGAATAATGGCCCATAGCATCAAAGGACTCATCTTTGTCACGGCTATATCAGGTTAGAAGTGTGGTATAATCTTTATCACGGCTATATATATTTTAAAAGTTGGGTTGGTTTTCTGTCCGAGACCAGATTGTTTTCCAAAACAAAGTAATTTACAGAGTATGAAAAATCATAATTCCTGTGTTTCAATCTTTTTAATGAAATGTTATACATGTACGAGGATATACAAATGGAATGAACTCTCTGAACACCCATTACCATTATGTCAAATGGTGTTGATATACTAGGATAATATATTTATAATTTTATATAACTATAGTTTTCAAAAATATTACAGGCGCCTTTGTGGCTGGCCTGGATGCGGGGCTTACCTACAATTCCTGGCCCAAGATGGCAGACAGATGGATTCCCAGTGATCTTCTGGCAATATCTCCTACATGGAAAAATTTCTTTGAAAACCCTACAACAGTACAATTTGACCACAGGCACCTGGTAAGCACAAGAAGTATTTCTCTATTATGTATTTTTGAAAAATTATATTTTGGAACGTTAATGTTTATTTTCTGATTTAATATATTTAAAACAGTGCGCAGTGTTAATAAATATTGCATACATATTTGGGAGGTAAACTACCAGTAGAGGTTATAAAATCATCTAGTTTGCCAGTACATGTACAACCTATCATTAGGTCAAATGCTGTATGACTTGTTTCATGCTGATTGTTAGGCCGTTCTTGTCACACTGATTTTGACTGCGGATAACTCCATCTACCTAATTAAGATATATGGCTCACGGCGGGTGTGACTGGTCGACAGGGGATGCTTACTCCTCCTAGGCACCTGATCCCACCTCTGGTATATCCAGGGGTCCGTGTTTGCCCAACTCTCTATTTTGTATTGCTTATACGAGTTATGAGATTGATCACTGTTCGTTATCTTTGCCTTTCATTGATTTGGTGTTATGAAAATGAAACGTTTTATTTTTGGTCAGGCGGAGAGCTCGGTGTTGCTGATTGCCATTTTCTGGTACATGAGTAGGAGTGCTCCACTGCCCCCACGAATGAGAATGGCTGTAAATGCCCTCCTAGGAATGGGCTTAATACAGGTATGTATACATGAATTCATTCTTTTCTGTATCAACAGTTGTGTGAACAAACAATCCACTTCCAGTGGCATCAGTCAAGTGCATGTTTTAATCATTTTTTGCAACATATTAGAAAATTCACAAAACTAATCGATAACAATGCTACCATTTAAAATATAGATATTTTTACACAAGCAGCCCACATGGCATTCATTTTTATCCCCTCAAGAGAGAAGATCGGAAGCATATTGTCTTAAACTTAAACCCTACTCATAACTTTTGAATTGTGAGGATAGAGGTCTCATTCCTTATGACAAAACTTTTCTGTTGGTACCAAGTATCTTGGTTTGACCTATTTTAATGAAATTTAACCAAGGCATTATCTCCTGAACTATTTAAGGTATGTCATTTTATATTTTTTATATTTATAAATTCCTTATGACTAGACCTTTCATTTTTTTATCATGATCATTGCCTTGTAACCATGGATTTGGACCAATTTCAAAACTTTGACCAAGTTAATCGAGGCAATATAGGGCTTTTGTATTTTGAATATAGATTGTTTCTGGCAAGATATTTCGTTTCTTTCTTTGTTTTGGCAACATCTTGTTTCACAAACACATCTTGTTCATCAGTTTGTCTCATCTTATCTTGTGTGGTCCTCTGTGGTGGTCTAGAGGTTAGAGCGTTCACCTCGCATGCGGAAAGCCGGGGTTCAAATCCCAACCTCGACAGACCTAAGTCGTTAAAACAGGTAGTGACAGTTCCATCGCCAAACGCTCGGCATCAGGTGTGAATGGCACAGGTCCTTGGAGATGACCTTAAAAACGGATGTTCCGTGTCGCAGTAGGTGTGGCATGCTAAAGAACCCTCACTGCTCAATGGCCGTAAGCGCCGAGTAAAGGTCTAAATTTGAAGCCCTTCACCGGTCTTGGTGACGTCTCCATATAAGTGAAAAAATTCTCATGAGAGACGTTAAGCAAGATACAATCAATCTTATCTTGTTTGGAAGTTATGTGTCCACTTCGATGTATTTTTTCCTGGCTTTTCAACTTGCTTTGTAACCTGTGGGCCTGATTCTCTTAAAAGTTCAGATTTAATCTTCTCCTTCATCTATCCATTCATGGGGAGCCTCCGTGGCCAAGTGGTTAGAGCATCGCGCTCAAAATCACACGGCCTCTCATCTCTGGTCGGCGCGAGTTCGAATCCTGCTCGCGCCGGTAAGTTAGAAAGTTTCCCAGTTTACTTTCGGAAGGTCAGTGGTCTTTTCCCAGGTACATTGTATCTGGGTTCTCTCTTCCACCAATAAAAACTGGGCACCACCAGATAACTGAAAAATTGTTGAGTGTGGCGGAAAACAGCAATCAATCAATCTATCCATTCACCAGTCAATCTATCACAACACTTACCATGGTCCATAAGTTTTAATCTATTTTTCATAATTGGTGTATACTCTTTGTGCTGATACCTACATATACCAAAGTAAAATACCGAAATCAATTGAATTGATGCCACACATACAGAAATAGACACAGGGAACCATGGTTTTTTTTATGTTATTGTTTGGTCAATTGTAATTTACTTCAGCATCTTATAAAATGTTTAATTTAATACAGTTCAACATTTTATGTGGTAAATTTACAGAAACTAAGGTCAAAAATTTATCCATAATGTTTATTATTCCTAAAATGGTTTTACTGATTAGGATCTTTGTATTTCAGGCATCCCTGGGAATTTCTACTCTCCTGACATACGTCCCCACCCCCCTAGCTGCCACTCATCAGTCAGGCTCACTGGTTTTACTCAGTATTGCGGTCTGGCTGACTCATGAGTTCCGTCGCCTGCCAAAATGAGAGATTCCATCCTCCAAAAAAGTCGTACAAGATGAAAATAAGTTTATGTGAAAGAAAATTGCTGAAAAACTTGACTTCTCTTTGAAGATATGATCTTGTTGTAATTGCTTATATTTACCACTGTTTTGTGTTAAGCAGTCTCGTCTTAAAGTTCTGATCTTTTGAAAACGTGCTGTATGTTTACCAGAAAAACGGACAGATAAAGATTGTGTATCATTTTCCTGAAAGAACAACATCTGCTTATTTCTAAGTGTAATGAGAGTGTGATAACGCTGTGATATCTCCAATGACCTTGATCCATATAAGATATATATGTGGCTTTGTATTTGTTGTTTGTGAAACAAATAAATGTGCATCATGTTTACTTAGTTAAAATCAAAAGGAATTTATATAACAAGCCCATTTTAATTCTTGTTTACTACTACATTTACATACTGTATTTAAGCAGAATTTTTAGGGAGGATTTAATTTTGGCATTATTAGCGAGAGTGATGAGGTCACTAAATTTGGATATCACTAACAATTTATTCCATATCGGAGGTAATAGTTATCTTTCCTGTAAATATAAAATCGCTAAAATTAATTCTTGCTAAATATATATACCCATTTTTGTAGGAAAATCACAAAAATTTGTGTCTCGCTTAAATTTCCACTTATACGGTTTTACTGCTCTTGGAAAGTAATTAAATCTCTCGTGTGTAATAGGAAGGGACAAAATGCAGCAGATTAGGCCGGTCTCTCTGAATCTCTAGTCAGGTGCTCTACCTACTGAGCTATCTGGCCACCGGTGATTGAACCTGTTTGACCACCACTTTACAGTGGAGAGAATATTGCAGTATTAACTGATGCCAAAAATGAGGTATGGTTCATATGTGGCAAATTCTGCCCAGTTAAGTCAAATATTGTTCAAGAGCTAAAATTTGGTGTCATAATGAATATCATCATTCTGGACTCTTCCTCTTGGGACAACGAGAATGTTGACTGTATAATTGCAGCCGTGCGGTTTCAACCTATAAAGTACAAATTGTCCTATGAAAATAAACATTGAAGGCATAGTTTATCAGGATGAATTCAAATTTAAGTGGTGCTATAAAAACATAGTAATGATTGACAGAACACAAATCAGACTTAAATCACCGAGTATTTCCCAACATGCAGGGTGTAGGCTGTATGTTGTGACCGGGGTGTAGGCTACCGAAGCGGAAATATAGATGGTTGAGGTTCGTTTTTGCATAATAGTATCTCAATTTATGGATATATTTCGCAGAAAAGCATATGGTTACGGAAGAGAGCATTAATTCAGGAATATATGGAAACAAATATATTCACTGTACACTTTCTAGTTATATCAAACACCTCAACAAAATTTCGAGGATCGGGACAAGTTTTGCGCAACCGTGTGTCTATGATCTAATATCAGGACACATTTCCGCTACGGTAGCCTACACCCCGCATG
Source organism: Ostrea edulis (assembly GCF_947568905.1). NCBI lineage: Eukaryota > Metazoa > Mollusca > Bivalvia > Ostreida > Ostreidae > Ostrea > Ostrea edulis. The sequence goes on from NC_079172.1 coordinate 17,554,225, forward strand.
TCGGGGTATACTCGGTGTAAATGCTGAAAAACTCTATCGTAAATATTTTATAAACTTAATTAAGAAAAGGGATTAAAATGCTATCGCTATATCTGTTTCAAAATTTACAATGGAAGTAGAGTATAAGAAATGTTGAATTCAATCTAATTACCAATCTCTCACCAGAGGGCGCATTACGCTGCGCTACAACACCTCTGTCAACGTCTAAATGTCAAGATTCTTGGCAAAACTTACCTATACCTATAGCATCATGGATAATAATTTTATAAGTTTAAGTTTTACGCTTTAAATCTTTAAGTAGGTTCACAAAAACAACGAATTCCATGATTATACTAGTATTATTGAATGAATGAATATTTATATAAACCTTCTAATTCGCTCAGGTGTCTCATATTTACCATCTTCTGATTTTAAAAAAATTCAGAGAAGTGTTTGATTTGCTCAGATATTATCATTACAGTTCGATATGCTAAGTTAGTTTTTGTATGTTTTGATATAACTTTTTAGACGTTGACAGAGGTATTAGTGGAGCGTAGCGGGAACGATAACTCTGGGTAGAGATTGTCTAATTACGATGAGCTGATCTGAATCCCTTCTCAAACGGTAGCGGATTCATATGGAGCGACAAATTAACATAAACTCAAATAATTGAAGATATCTTCAATTATTTAAAGATATCATCAATTCAATTATTGATCTCTTTAATTGAATTAATGCGCGCATTAAATAAATCAATTATTGCTCTCATCAAATGAATTAATGCGTGCATCAATTCAATTATTGCTCTCAACTATGGATATCTTCAATTATTTGAAGATATCATCAATTCATTTGATGCGCGCAACAATTTAGTTAAAGATCTCTTCAAATAATTAATGATATCTTCAATTCTGAATTATTGCGCGCATTAAGGAAAGTCCGTGCTTTTACGTATCCGGTTTTAAATTTTAAACACCGACTAGAAAGTTCCAGTTATAACTTCTTTGTCCGATGTTTGTAGTTTACGAAAACTGTACGAGTCAAATTTAGCATTCAAATGTGAATCTTAGATATATTTACCATGAACTATTATATTATCAAGTCCGCACTAGTTCCAATGGTACAAAACAATGTAATATCTACATTGATCTCTAAAAGGCTCATAGCTTGCAATCTAAGCCTGAACAAGTTAAAAATCATACATAGGCGTGACCCTCATAGTGGAATTCAAACTGTTTTTAGTGAGTTTGTGTTTGGTTCAAAGAAACCCAGAATTATAAATCCTCAGAAAATCATCAGCAAAGCTGTTGAATATTTGAACTCTTCTTCACAAGTACTTTCAAGAAACAAAATTATTTGTACATGAGCTGTAGTTGCTAGAATCTACACATATGTTACACTATATTTATTTTTTCTATAAGTATGAGATAACATGTAGGTATTTTTATGTATGATATGATTGATAGCCAAACAAAAAAAGAATAACACACACACCAAAAAAATTGTGAGAAAAAGGAAGGGGTGGGGGAGAGCCCCCCCCCCCCCCCTTCTTGTGTTCTAATTGTCTGGTAGGACACAATTTTCAGTATGTTTTACATATATATATATATATATATATATATATATATATATATATATATATATATATATATTGTCATATTCTGTTAATCTTGATTTTAAGACTGTATTTGCTGTTACAATTTACTATTTTCAAAGTGTGCAAAGAATAATTGTAAAACTTAAATTTAAAAATGGGGGTTTACGTACTTAAGAGACCATTTTGCGAAATATCTCTGGTCAACTATGGTAAAATATGTTTTTTTGTTAACCTTAGATATAATGCTACATATTTTTAAAGAAAAACTGGCATGTAAACAATTTAGATTTTGAGAATTTTTCAAAATTTCGATATTCTGTGATTTTTTTCTGAAGGATGTGAGCAGATTAAACAGCAATTGTGTATGTTTTCAATTGAATATCTTTAAAAATTCTCTCAGTAAATGAATAGCTATTGGTTTTTATATATTATAGCTTAATATGATGTGCTTTGGTGCATATTTTTAATAAAACATGAGATCATGCATTCTTGTGTTAAAATTTGGCTTTTGCATTTGGGGGTATATTAGATAGAATGTTCTATCGTTAAAATGATAATGTCCTACGGGCCTGTCCCGAGACACAGTTAGATTATTCTAACTAGGGGTATATGTGCTCTGTAGCACATAGTATAAAAATAAACCCGCAAAGGTATGTCTAATATGAGTGTTTTAGTTAGTTTATGAGTTGTTAAAGTTATTTAAATGAAAAAAAAAAATTGATTGACAGAAATTTCTAATAGTATTTACCTACCTTAAATGAATTGATGATAGCATTAATTCTTCTGCTGAATTGATGCGCGCTTTAATTGAATTAATTATCTCTTCAAATGAATTAATGATATCAACAATTGAATTGATGCGCGCTACAATTCAATTAAAGAGACCATTAATTCAATTATTGCCCTCTTCAATTGAATTAATGATATCTTTAATTCATTTGAAGAGAGCAATAATTCTTTTAGAGAGAGCAACTAAATAATTAAAGATATCTTCAATTCAACATATCCACAATTGAATTAATGATCTCTTTAATTGAATTGTTGTTCTCTTTAAAAGAATTGATGCGCACATTAATTCCTTATACAAAAGCATTGTAAATAATTAAAGATATCTTCAATTGAATTAAGGAGATCATCAAATTATTTATACCGAGCTCTAAATCAATTATTGCGAGCAATATTTCTACGAAATTGATGCTCTCATCAATTGAATTGAAGAGAGCAATAATTGAATTAATGCGCGCATCAAATCTATTATTGCTCTCATTAATTCCATTGATGCGAGCAGTAATTCAATTGATGAGAGCAATAATTGAATTGAAGCGAGCATTAATTCATTTGATGAGAGCATTAATTCATTTGATGAGAGCAATAATTGATTTAATGTGCGCTTTAATTCAATTAAAGAGAGCAATATGTGAATTGATGGTATCTTCAAATAATTGAAGATATCTTCAATTATTTGAGTTTATGCATCTTCACAAGTCAAGGGTTAGTGCGAGGTAACGAATCAATAACCCTTGACTTGTGAAGATGGAGTTTATGTTAATTTGGCGCTCCATAGACTCAAAACAGCTAATCTTAATTAGATTGTGTTTAATTATAAAATTTCTATCATAGTATATTTAAATAACTTAGAAATTATACATTTTGTAGAACCTTAATTTTCCGTAATGTTTAGTAATTTTATTGTTTGGTTTGCAATGCAATACATGATGGAAAGAAAAAAAATAATCGGTAAAATAAATCTTGGTAAATTACAAAGTATTCAATCTTCAAACCAAATAGACAAATCGCCACATGCGTGTTTATGACTATTTCTATCCCGTCAATGAAGGGTGTTTATAATTCAAATAGAAATAAATATAATATCGTTGACATATCACTGCACGTGTATTTTTCATTGCATAGTAAGAATGTACGTGTTGGTCGTGCATGTGAGGGTGGGTCGTACTCCCCTCTTTTTTTTTTTTTTGGACAAAGCTTATACCCTGAATTACTTGAATTAAAAAAATTAATATATACCAACATAGGCCTCCCCCCCCCCCCATTTTTTTTTTTTACTGATTGGAACTTTTAAATGTAAAAAATATTACTAAAATTGGTAGAGAACGATTTCACGACTTTAAGAAAATCGGGCTTGGTAAAACTAGATATAGGAGCATGAAACATTGACAGTTAACAGTTACAAAATGACTTTAAAACAAAGAGTTTGACATAAAACTGTAACGATTAACAAAGTTCTGATGATAGAATTCATGTAAACTCAACATTTTTACCGCATGACTTAACGGAAGTGTGCGAAAGTTTATTAGTTTCATGTAAAAGAAAACAATAAATTCACAGTCACTATCTCGTAATCACGTGATAATTACCTCTTGATTACGAGATAAAGATCTCGTAAAATTTTACGCGATAAAAATATTGTAATTACGAGAAAATCTCGAAATTACGAGAAAATCTCGAAATTACGAGAAAAATCTCGAAATTACGAGAACAGATTTCGTAATTACGAGAAAATACATGAATATTGGTCATTTGATATCTTTCTATGAAAAGTGTATACAAATAAGCAAATTATATTTGTTTTCTAAAATATTTCGATCACACCACCCTTTTCCAGAATGTAATTGTTATTGTAATTAGGTGACTTGTCCAGTGTCATATTTGTAGTATTCAATTAAATTATTATTTTGTGCAATTTATCTTTTAAATACTAGCTTTTAAAATTGACATGTTTGTACAATTTATTTATTCATATTTCATTGTATCGACACGTGTAATATTATATCCCGAAGACCTCAGTGAAGACTTAATCGAGCTACCTAAAATTCTTTGTTATTATATTTAGAGAAGTGGACAGGCATAGCCTACATCCAATTGATGAGAGCAATTGATTTGATGCGCGCATTAGTTCAATTAATGGAGAATAATAATTGAATTGATGATATCTTCAAATAATTAAAGATATCTTTAATTATTTTAGTTTATTTGTTAATGCGCTCCGTACGAGTCAGGGGTTCAGATAGTTAGGGCCAAATTCTGCCCACATCATTCAGTTGGAGAGAGCAATAAATGATTTGATGCACACATTTCAATATTGATGAGAGCAATGATGACGTAGTGGTTACTGAAGGATCTATATATTAGTTCTGTGATGTTGTCAGAATAATTAAATTATGTAAGCAACAATGCTGTTAAAAAAAGTATTTGAACGCTATTTACCAAAGTTATAGATATTTTAACTCCCGAACCAGTTCAAGCGGCTCGAACTAGTTTGCAATACTGATGAAAGCACCGTCAATGTTCAAAAGAAATATAAGGGAAAAAATTCGGTAAATGCAAATATTGGACATTAAAACCAGATAATTCTGATCCCGCAGAAGTCCAATCTCATGAGTACATTTTCTTGCTCGGTATAAGTGATTTGATGATCTCTTTAATTCAATATCAGATGTTTAAACTTTTTTTTTTTTTTTTTTTTTTTTTTGTATAAGGAATTCGGGTATTTAAAGAGATCATTACTTCTTACATTATGTGTATTAGTGGGTGTATGTTGAATTCAAAAATATCTCTAATTATATAGTTGCCCTCTCTCTAAAAGAATGATTGCTCTCTTCAATTGTATCAATTATGAATTGCTTAGGCAATTTCCTTCATAACAAGTTGGCTTAACATTAGTTTTGTAAAAAAAAAAATCGTAAGACTAGGCCTAGCTCCATTTGTTTACTTGAAATAACACTGTAGAATAGAATATGATTTATTTCCAAATTAGGGCCCTCTCGGGCATACAGCATACATGATTGTTAACATTTCAATGTGCAATGACGATAAAAAGAAAAACAAAACAAGAGTAAAATCTGCACTATTAGTATGAGCAATGTTCATACATGAGACGTTTGAACATGATAATACTTATTTGCATTATATGTAAGTACCACCGTGTATCCTAATGCAAAACAGTCAGAAATACACATAGGGAAAATATATATATATATATATATAGATAGATATATATAGATGTCTATATATTTACATATACATAACAACACTACATGTAATAATAGTAAAGGTAGTATAAGTACATATGATTAACTCCACTGTAATGCAAAAGATACCACGGGACGGTGCATTGGTACTAGATCAACATGTCATGTTTATAATGAGTGCATATGTGCAATATGGTTTCATATGGTTCACACATAATATACAGTAATACTAGTAGTATGAGCTTAGACAATGTACATAACAAGAGACATTACTTGATGTAATATATGTAAGTACCACCGTGTATCATAATGCAAAACAGTCAGAAATACACACAGGAAGAAAATAATAACAATATATGCAATGACAATAATAATAGTAATAGGCACGTAGTACAAGTACATATGATTGAATGGAATGCAAAAGATACCACGGGACGGTGCATTGGTACTAAGTCAACATGTCATGTTTACAAGGAGTGCATAATTATGTATAAACATATTGGTTTGAACTTTCACATGTTTCATTTTATATTGCTTCTTTAATCAAATCGCAAAGGGCCACAAGTACATCAGTATTTTCACAATTGAGTAACCATATTAATCTATTCATGTTGTCAAGACTGGAAAAATGTTCACATTGTTGTTTTATAATTTCATACATGTTCTGCCTGAATGAGTTATAAGTTAAACATTCAAAAATTAGATGAATTTCATCACCAATTTTACAAGAAGAACACTGTGCAAAATCTTAAATGTCTAGGGCTTCCTGAATAACGACCTCGTTCTACTGGTAAATTGTGCGCTGATGTACGTAATCTTGCAAGTGTTTTACGTTGTGCAGGTGGTAAGAGTGTTAAGTAGTTTTCAAAAACAAAATTAGTTTTAAATTTAACATAAGTTTCAAGTTTTCCATATTGTAAACTTCTGATATGTCCCCATTCTTTCAAATAATGATTGCATAACAATTCCTTACATTTTTTCTTAAAAATTGATAGGTTATTGATTGCAATATGATTGTTTCTAATTCCAACAATTCCAAATAACTTTTGCACCACACCATACCATGACTGCGATTTTAATGTACAAGCATTATGCTTACTTTGCATGTATGCAGCATTTAGTAGAGGAAAAGAAGTACCCAGATTTTCTAATCTGTTTACATATTTTATTATATTTTTCACTACATCAAAATGCAATGGAAACCTGCCAAGTTCGGATAGTGTTGCAAAGTTTGAGCTTTTTCTATGAAGACCTAGAATAAATTTACAGAATTTTACATGGAGGTTTTCACATTTTAATTTAGAGTAAAAATCATGTAAGGAGATATCATTGCGATTGAAAAAAGAAGGGCGATTAAAAATTCCCCAAATCTCACTGCCGTAAAGTAAAATTGGCTTGATTGTGTGATCAAAGACATGAAGGGATGTTTTAATGCTAGGTTGTAATGATAAAAAATCTTTATGTAGTTTGAAATATGCTTTCATTGCCTTTTTGTACAGATCCTCTTGGGCATTAGAAAAATTTCCAGCTGTATTGAAATATATTCCCAAATATCTGTAAGAGGGGACATACTGTATTTCTCTTTTCTCCAAAATAAAATTTTGCTTGAGAAATCTTCCTGCCTTGTTAAAGATTAAAACTTTAGTTTTATCAATATTGACTTTCAAGCACCAATCAAAACAGAATTTTTGCAATTTATCAAGGTTACATTGTAAACCAACTGCTGAGTGTGACAGTAATATTACATCATCTGCATACATTAAACAGTGTATTATTTTATTGTTTAGAACTATTGGGTCACTTGCATCTTTGAAGTACTCTGGTAAGTCATTGATAAATATATTAAACAAGTTGGGACTGAGGTTGTCTCCCTGTTTTACACCGAGTTTAATTTGGAAAAAGTCTGTATGATGACTTTTTATCTTAATGCATGATTTACTATTGTTGTACATACTTTTAATAAGCATATAAAATTGGGTTCCAACACATAATTTGAGTAGTTTGTATTTGATACCCGAGTGTATGACAGTATCAGTCAAACGCTTTTCTAAAATCTACAAAACAAGCATATACTCGCCCCTCTTTATTATGGCAATAAGTTTCAATGATATTTTTAAGAATAAACATGTGGTCTGATGTCCTTGCAGATTTTGTGAAACCAATCTGGCATTCATTAATTATTTTATGCTTTTCAAGAAATTTTTCTAGCCTCCTATTGAGGATACTATTTAATAATTTACCTATTGCACTAGTTATGATGTGCAATGGCCCCTTCCTTCTTTTTTTTTCATTGTATCCTTTTCCCTAAAATCATGTATGTGTGTCCCTGTGTTTCAATTCATGTTAAAGATTTCTGTTGGCTTTCTGTTTGAGCTTTTAAAGGGATATTTATTCGTTTTGTTAAAAGCAAGACGAAATCGTAGATTTATATTGTGACGTCATCAATACACAGAAGGAAAATCTTTGTTTTGGTTGCGATATCAGAGATGTGACAGTAAAAAGAGCCTTTCTGCCTGGTATAGTTTTATTATTTTGTTTTCAAACATACCCCAATATTTTTGGACTATTTTGACGTAATGTTTTAGACGTTGACTCAATGCGCAGTTGCACAATTTGAAATTTAACCGTAGCAATGTAGTATAAAATTTCCTGTTCAGACTGTTGTTATCAAGTTATTGTTCACCGTTGTTCTCGTTGTTTTACTTTGACCGTCTGTTTGACCGTTTGTTTGACCGTCTGTTTGACCGTTTGTTTGACCGTTTCCGAAGTAATTATTTTCATACTTCAGTGTGTCATGGTGTATCATTCTCTGAAGCTGTAAAATGAAAGAACATCCCATATCTAGCTGACATATGTATATAATATATCGCCCAAACTCAATAATCCAGGGTTTAAATAGAAAGGGGGAATGGGAAGAAATATGAAACAGTGTCAGGATTTATGGATTAAAAAAAAAAAAAGTCAAAGAAAGCATATTTCAGTGAGCTGACTTCAAACATTGACTATTATTCTGTGACTTTAAATAAGGGCTCTGCAGTGGTTGTATGTTAGCTGCAATAATGTAGCCCTATCCAATTTTTTTTTATTTCTGACGTTTTCGGGATAGGGCTACAATTCCATAGGATCTCCGTAATGGTGCAAAATAATTTTATGAATAACCGATAATAAACTCTGTATTAGTCCCAAATGTTGTTTACACCAAAAGAAGTACCAACTTTGTGCTCGGGCATGTCTAATAAAGGTGTTTTTCATTAAATATAATGTACAGCATGCAAAATTCTCCGTCTGCTCCGCCATGCTTGTTATCACGAGATCTCGTAGGTGGATCTAATGAAAAACCTAAATTGACAATCAGCGCGAAAATGTAGTTACTCGAGCCACTTCGACAAAGAAAGGAAAATCATATTGTTGCAGAAAGAATTTACACTCTACTGTTCGGTTTTTAACTTGATATTAAATTCAAACCTTTTCAATACCGACGAAATAGCTTTCGCCTCCATACTTGTCCATTGATGTAAATCCTACCTTATATGGCATATGCAAATGACTTGACAATCGGAAGTTGAAACTTCAGTACATCAAACATGGCGCACAAATATGAATCGAGAAATTGGAATTTATCGAAATTGTTGAAAACGGTAGAATAGAGCCTCACAAATCTTAAGTTGCAGATTGTAAATTTATATATTGACTAAGAAACATAGAATATCATTTTATTTACGTAAAGAAAGTCAGGAAATGTTTAGAATGAGCGCAAATGTTGCGGGAGTGAATCACTCCCGCATTTGCACCATTACGGAGATCCTAAGGAGTTGTAGCCCTCTCCCTACAAAAAAAAAAAAAAAAAAATCAGAGAGAGCTACATTATTGCAGCTAGTTGTATGTGAGAGGGTATCGCATTCGCCCACTCGGGTTTCCTCTGGGTACTCCTGTTTCCTCCCACATAAATGAACCCCTAGCACAAACATCCGTGCATCAAAGGACCCCATTGGAAATAAGCTTTCGAGCTTTCAAATTCATGAGTTTATCCTTGGTATTGTTGTATGTATGTTTGTATGTATGTATGTATATACCGAATAAACATTAATTTTTTTATTTATTTATTTTTACATGAAAATGCTACAAAGAGACATGTTTGGGAACTGACACTGCTCACAGAGAGTGCTGGCTCATACTGCGAGCTCTAATGACTAAAGCGTATGGAATAATCTGAGCTAAATCTGAACCTTTGACAAGAAATTCTTTTTGTCACCTATCTCAGACGTCCCTCATCAAAAATGGAAATTTAAAGATCTCGCCTAGTCACACCTTGGACTAAGTTGTGAACTTGCATGGATTATCATCCTAATCTTATGTTGATTGATTTGAGGTCACATGGTCAAGGGTCAAACTGGACATAGGAAGTTAAATTACTGTCATTTCAATATCTTGAGAACCCTTTGCTTGACAGACATCAGACTTGGTACACTGGTACATCTTAGGGAGTAGATGACCCCTACTGATTTCCTGGTCATGTGGTCAAAAGTCAAGGGTTAAGCTGGACATAGTAATATATTGTCTCTTATATTTTAAAAGTTATTTGCTTGATTGATACCAAACACAGTGTGCGAAAGTAACTTTAAAGTCCTATAGACTTTCGGTCCATAGTCATTTTATTTCCTATAGACCACAACAAATTCCTATAGACCAAAATTTAACATGCAATATTCATTGTTATTAAAAAATAAATAATTGACACAAATTCAGTTTGGTAATTTGTTCATAGTTTAATTATATTCTTTTTCAATTTCATGCACGTCAAGCTTTTCAATTAGAATTTCATTTTCCTTTTCATTTTGTTCCCGCTTAGTTTCACTGTCGGATTCTTCATCTAAGTCAATTTTGCTACGTTTCGTTTTTCTCATTATTTTCTGCGACTTTAGCCTTGCTGGAACTTGTTGTACTGACCGCTTTCTGTTTGAATCCTTAAAACCGTTCAAAACAGGACATTTCGAATTTGCACGAAAATGGCGTACATTGAAAATATCAAATTTGACACCCCCCCCCCCCCCCCCCCCCCCCCCCCCCCCGTTGTTAAAAATGTAATAATCTGATTCGAATGATTTGTAATTACATTGTGGAACATTTTATTACAGCTAAGGGGTGAACAGAAACATCAGCATACTACATATAAACTCGTCTGGTCCCACTTCTCATATATGTTAAATAAGCAGTGGGGAACCAGTATTTTACTCAGAATTCCTATAGACAAGTTGGTCTATAGCTATTTCGATTGTTATAGACCGACCCGATTTTCTATAGACATTGTCTATCGGTCCATGGTTAATTTCGCACACTGCAAACATGGTAAATTGGTACAGCATAAGGAGTAGATGACCTCTATTGATTTTTTAGGTCACATGATCAATCCAATCTGGACATAGGAAGATGTTGTCTGCTCAATGTTTTGAAATGGTCTGGCACTACTATCAATTAAATGATGCATGTGTATATTAACCCTTTTCAATTTTGCACCGGGGGGGGGGGGGGGGGGTGGGGGCATATATGTTTTACAAACATCTCTTGTTGCCATAGTTTTTCAGTTATATGAATGTATAATTGTAATGTTTTTACTGTTTGCGACAGGTTAACTTTGGTTGGATGTTGTAGAGATTCACGATGACTGATACGGACAAATGGGAGTGCCAGTTTTGTACATATCAAAATTTCCAAGTGGCAACAAAATGCACATTATGCAGTGTACGGAGACAGGATACAAGGATTTCTGATTTTGAAAATGAGGAGCAGGATATCTACAAAATGGCAGCTTCCATGGGGCACAACAAGGAAAGCAGCAAGATGTCCCCAACTTCTTCCCAAATCTGCAGCACCAGCAATGATCCAGTGAATGGTACAAAATGGGCATGTTCTGCATGTACATATCTGAACTGGCCAAAAGCAGGAAAATGTACGCAGTGTCTTCGGCCAAGGAAAAACATGTCATATGGTAGTCAGTCACCCAAACAGAGGAGTAAGTCTAGGAATGAACCATCTGGAGCTCACTCGGGGGAAAGTTCCAAATCAGGAAGGATAACTCCAGCCCGGGATGTGACACCGGGATCCCCAAAGGCAGCAAAATGCACTTCCAATAATGATATTAACAAAACCTATACAAAATATGCAAAAATAAAATGGACTTGTAAAGCTTGCACATACGAAAATTGGCCGAAAACCCAAAAATGTGTTATGTGTGGTGCAAGCAGAGGAAGATCCTCTCCAGAGATCATCACTTCCTCTCCATCTTTATCGCCCACCGAAATCACCTCAAAACAGATGGGATCCTCTTCTCCTACCCTTGCCTGTGGGGGTGGGTCCCCTCAGAGTGACAATCAGTCCGTAGAATTACAAGATCCTTTATCCTCTGGTGCTGTGATTTCTGAGGATAACAAAGCAACAGAAAAACGACTTAAACAGATTCGAAAGTGTATGAGAGAAAAAGATTGGTTGTGGTTAAATGCATGTGTTGGTGTTGTGGTTGGAGATTTAGGAGCCATCGAGTCATATTTAGCATCAGACGTTGATCCATCTCGGCAGCTAACCCAAGAAGAAGTTGCCTTGTTAAATCGACCAAGTGCATTTGAAGTTGGTTACACCCTTGTCCATCTTGCCATAAGGTTCAAGAGAGATGACATGCTTGCTGTTCTCTTGACAAGCACAGAATCCAATGCTAAGGGACTTAAACGCCTTCCCTCCCATGTTTGTCCTGATGTTGCAGCAGAAATACGCAGGGAAATTTCTTCTATTCTGCGTCAAAGGAAAGGAGGAAAAGGGGAGTTTCCTTGCCAGTTCTTTTCCGATTGTGTTACGTTTGCTCTACCATCAGGTATATTGTTTTTATTTAGTCACAGTGATTTGGAAAAACTGTGAGATGGTTTATTGATTTGAATAGAAATGAAGAACTATTTGTAAGTGTGATTTTAAAGCAAAATTGACAAATGATATTGAAGGTAAATAGAATCAATTTCATTTTGTAGAGTTCATTTGTCATTTACTATTATTCATATTTTTGTGAACTGATAGGTGTCATGGATTTACCCCAGTCCATACAGTCGCAGGTGTTCAGTGAAATCTTAGATGGAGATGTACAAAAAGGTATTTATTCCAACTCTTAATACACATTTTTTTGAAATTCAGTAGTGCAGAAAAGTACAATCTGTAATCAAGAATCAAGTGACAGTCTTAAAATGTCATGTGGGAAAATGAAAAGAGCACAAATAGATAGATTTATTTAGTATACAATTTCAAATTTACAATTCAAGTTTTACAAGCGTTTGTAACATGAATAGCCTGTTTACATAAATAGCACCTTAAATAAGAGAATGATATTGAATAAAATTATAAAAGGGAAATTCCATGGTATTGGGTAACTTATGAATACTGTAAACATTATTAAAAAATAAGAATAATAACTAATATTATGACATTTGATATACAAGTACCTGGAAAACCTTCAGCCCCAGAAAGGCTTATTTCAGCCCCAGAAAGGCTTATTTTAGGCCTAGAAGGGCATATTTCAGCCCCAGAAAGGCTTATTTCAGCCCTAGAATGGCTTATTTCGGTCCTAGAATGGTTTATTTCAGGCCTAGAATGGCTTATTTCAGCCCTAGGAAGGCTTATTTCAGGCCTAGAATGGCTTATTTCAGTCCTAGAAAGGCTTATTTCAGCCCTAGGAAGGCTTATTTCAGCTCTAGGAAGGCTTATTTCAGCTCTAGGAAGGCTTATTTCAGTCCTAGGAAGGCTTATTTCAGCCCTAGGAAGGCTTATTTCAGTCCTAGAAAGGCTTATTTCAGGCCTAGAATGGCTTATTTCAGCCCTAGATAGTCTTATTTCAGCCATAGAAAGGCTTATTTCAGCCATAGAAAGGCTTATTTCAGGCCTAGAATGGCTTATTTCAGCTCTAGAAAAGCGTATTAGAAAGGCTTATTTCAGCTCTAGAAAGGCATATTTCCAATTCTCTGATCTTCTCTAGAATCTCGATAGTCATCCATGGTTCTGTTCTTTGTATTAACTGGACTTCTCTGAATGGGGCGACTTTGTCTGAAATGGATGTAGAAGTTCTCTGTAATGTCACTCATGCATTATTCATACAAAAAGTAAAACAGGAATTCTAGTCTCTATTTATAAATTTTTCTTCTTCTTTTTATCATAATTTTTCAGCAATGAAATTTTTATTGTACATGTATTATGGTTTTTGAAATGGACCTTTGTTATTCTTCTGGTACAGTAGTAGTATACAGTGATTACTGAGACAGACTGGAATAATTCTCTGTTGTATGACATTTTTATGCCTGTTTGTGTTTGTTAAGATATGATTGATGATTGTAACTTAAGGTTCTGTGCTTCTGGTTTGGTCTTCAATAAGTTTAGAATCAAACAGCTGGAGCATTGGATAAACATAAAATTTTGATTTGATTGCAGCTGGCATACGTGCCCATGCATGTCCTTCAAGACAGCCCAGCCTCAATAGAATAGTATCATCTAATGACTTTTGATATGTGGAATAATGAACTTTTGTTGAGGTTTAATTTTTGGTGTTTTTGTGGTATGAACATATTCATACTTTTTTGTGAACAATTGACATTGCACTACTTCATCCACGAAGTCAAGTCCCCATGGAAAGTATGCACACTATGAAAATCTGATCTCACAAAATTAAATGATTTTGAAATAATTCCTGTGAGCAATACATGATGCTTGATTTGTTTTAGAGTTGGAAGATGATTTAGTAATAAACTGGAGTCTGGAACTGACGGTGAGGTTAGGAAGCCGTCTGTATGCTCTGTGGAATCGCACTGCGGGGGACTGTCTTCTGGATTCTCTACTGCAGGCAACATGGGGAGTGTTTGATTCGGAGAACACACTCAGACAAGCCCTCTCAGAGAGTATAAATGATGGTGCTATGATGTAAGATTCTTGTCGGAATTTGAACAAATTGTTGTTATAAATAAGATGTATACAATTGTTAGGTCACCTGAGTAAACTTTTGCAATTGGTTGTCGTCTGTCGTTGTGTGTTAACAATTGAACATTTTTAACTTCTTGATAACTACCAGTCCAATTCTTTTCAAATTTGGTATCTTTGGGACAAGGGGGACATGAATTGTAAATTCCAGGACTCCTGCACCTCTGGGGCCCTAGGGGTGGGGCAAAAACTGCCCAAAATTGACCAATATTGAAAAATCTTCTTCTCTAGAACCGCACGTATAAGAAAAACTAAATTCATAGTGATGTAGAGCAGGAAGACCTCTACCAAAATGTAAATTTCATGATCCCCGGGCTAGGGGTTCTGACCCCAGGGTAGGGCCAAATTTAGTATATAATGTTTATGTGTAAACACTTAAATAACATCTTTAGTGCTAATGATACGAAATTGAAACTAAATGAATATTTAGAAAGAGCAGGTAGTCCTTTACCAAAATTGTAAATTTGATGATCTCCAGAGTAGAGGTTCTGACCCCAGGGTGGGGCCAAACTTAGTATGTAGTATTTATGTGTAAGTTTGCTGATACTGTATAAAATCTAAATGCATACTAATTAGGAATAGCAGAAAAGGATGTACAAAAAATGGTGAATTTCACAACCCAGGGTTTTCCTGGGTTTTGACTCTAGTGGTCCAAATTAGTCATATCTTTTGATGTTTTAATGTTAATACACCTATTATTTAAAGCCTTTCATCAGTGTATGCACTTTTGAGGGCATTTAAGTTTTGAGAACACATCTTGTTTTATACTGTTGCTGAACATTAGAATTTGTCTTAGATATTCAGAACGGCAATTTTTTTTCTAGATTTCATAGCCCTTGGGTGTAGTGATACTTTTTCACTAGTACTCAGGTGACCGATAATGCTTGTGGGCCTCTTGTTCCTACTTTTCACAAACTATCTTTTGAACCAAGGGTGATGAGGATTTGATATTTCACATATAGATACCTCATTACAAGGTATTTGTTTTGGTACCAAGACTTTGACCTATTGATCTTGAACTTTGACAGACTTTGATCTACTTTTCAAATAACATAATTTATGTGTCAGCCACCACATAGATTAACTGGCAGCTGCCACTTAATTATACCTTATATATACAGCTTCATTGCATAGGGTATATAATGTTTTGACCTGTCCGTCAGTCCCTTTTTTGTCAGCGCAACTCCTCTGAGACCACTCAACAGAATTTCATGAAACTTTGTAGTTAATAAGGACACACTGTGTAGATGTGCTTATTCCCAGGAAATTCTGATTCAATTATTTTTCTAGGAGTTATGACCCTTTTGAACTTAGAATTTTGAGTCCATCTGTCCTGTTCTTGCAGTAATGCATAGATTTACCATTCATTGTGAGGCATTGTCAAGCAATGTTGAAATGTGGGGTATGTGAGCTTGCTCACTATTGCTTTCTTTCATTTATCTGGTGGCCGCCACTTAATTTATACATGGCAGCTACCAATATCGAAAACAATTCATTTCTGCTGAATGATTATTTTTTACGTAGCATCATTTTTCAATGTGTTCAGACAGTGGAGGAGAAGTTGTCTTCTAAGATTGTTGACAAGCAGAAAAGTAATATAAAAATTTCTCGTTTGCCCAAACTTCGTATTTCTAAGGAGGGCTACATTCGTCCTTCAATTCATCAGTTCATTCAAGGTTACATTCCTACCATTCATTAATACCACCAATCGAGTGGGATGGGGTCCAATCTGCCAATATATCTTATTTTGCATTTGAAAGTAACTTAATTTGTATGTAAAGATAAAATGAATGCTGTCAAAATAGTGGAGGGGCATCCCCCTCTCTCTATGTGCCTGGTACATTAGTATAATAAGTACACATGAAGATTTTCTCATGTGCAAATCTGTCAACACTTGATATCATGAACATTCATATAGAATTGTAAATTAACAGCACGATTGACATTGCTTTTAATTGTATAACACATACATATTACTAATTATTGGAAAGTGCAGTTATAGGAGTTGCACCCCTTTCATTTTGGAAAAGAGAGACAGCAGTTGAATTAACTAGCAGCTGCCATATTAATTTAGTTGCAGCCACCAGTTAAATTCAGTTGCGGCTGCCTCATAGATTAAGTGATGGCCAACACATAAGTTAAGCGACTGCTGCCAGTTAATTCATATGGCAGCTGCCAGATAAATGGTGGCCGCCAGATAATAAGTTGACTGTTGTGGTTGCCAGTTTGATTAAGTAATGGCCATCAGATGAATTAAGTGGCGGCTGCCAATGAAAGTGTTATTAATTCTATTGACTTCCATAGAGCCGTGCTTCCTGTCAAGCTGTGTTGTCTCCTGACGACTCTTGTTGTCAGAGTTATGCCCCTTGGACTTAAAATGTCAAACAATTCCGTTTCAGTTCATTATTTCAGTCATATTTGGACATTTTTTAATTGAAATTTGGGATATAGATATGTTGTGAGAATTTGCAGGTCAAATACTTATATGGGTGCAACTTGATAAGTTATGGCCTTTGAGCTAAGGATTTAAAAAAAATCAAAAATTCATATTCACATGAGTAAAACAGCAATATAAAGTCCTAGATTTAAACTTTTTTGCCAGCGGGGGCATTTGTATTGCTTCGACATTTCTCTTGTTATACCCCCGAGATTGAAGGTCAGGGGGCATATTTTGTTTTTGTCCTGTCTGTCATTCTGTAATTCCGTAATTCTGTTTGAAACTTTAACCTTGCTAATAACTTTTGAACAGTAAGTGTTAGAGCTTTTATATTTCACATGAGTATTCCTTGTGACAAGACCTTTCCATGGGTACTAAAGCTTTTGACCTTGACATTTGACCTACTTTTAAAAAGTTGACATTGGTCATAACTTCTAAATGGTAAATATTGGAGCCAATCTAATTAAAATTAGATCCTTTGATCCGCTCATCTACTATCGCTACACAAGGATCTAACAACACCCCATTAGAGGTCATCTCAGATTGAACTTTGTTGAGAAAATAGCAGCCAATCAAATTCTAATCTCTTGACCAATCAGAATATCGCATCTAAAGGTCAGTCGGAAAAGACGAAACAAACATATTTATACCCGAGAGCCTAAATTTTGTGTCTGGTATTACGAAACAGTTCAACAACTTCAATTGTTATAATAGTTTCACAGATTCACAAACCTGCGGTGATCTTTAAAACTCTTTTCTTTCTAGTTGATGAACTTTGAACCTGCGCCTACTTTCCCTGAAAACGGATATGATGCTATCGATTTCTTTCTTATATTTAATGATTTTCTCGACTTTCGTGAAACACTTTACACAAACTCCCTCCGAGTGTGGCGGCAACTCGATGATCTTCTGTATGGTATCCCTTTTCTCATCGGTCAGCCTAAGTTTCAGCTTCGAAAGCTTCTTCCATGTCGCAGTACCGTTTCGATCAACTTCTTTTATTAGAAATGAAAACCCGCACAGACAACAAATATTGCATAAACTATATATCCTGTGTGGTGTGAACGGTGAGGCTGGTATGGCCGCAGCCATTTTACTTGTTTATATACACGTTCGGAAGTCGTCATTCCGAGAATATACAATCGCACCGAAGATTCTAAAGCTGATCGTTGATTGGTCAATGCAAAAGTTCAATCTGAGATGACCTCTAATGGGGAGTTGTTAGATCCTTGTGTAGCGATAGTAGATGAGCGGATCAAAGGATCTAATTTTAATTAGATTGATATTGGAGCTTTCATATTGTACATGAGCATTTCTTGTGACAAGATCTCTCTATTGGTACCAAGATATTTGTCCTTGTGACCTTGGCCATCTTTGAAATTGGCCATTATTGGGGTATTTGTGTTTCATAAACATATCTTGTTTTCTTTTTTCATTCATTATCATTGATATTTTTGGCTGATAGGTTTTACCCAAGATGGAAGGAATATGAGTCCATGCATGCTGAGAGCTTGCAGTTTTCTCTGGATGAGGCTCAGTGGCAAAATGATTGGGCAGAACTCCTCAACTTAGCAAGTCAACCTGGTAAGAGATTGCTTCAAGATTTAAGAATAATTTTACATGTATATTTAGGGAAGGTATTTTTAATCTGCATTACTTATTAAACAGACTTTTGTTGTTCTTGTTTTTAACAGGTGCTTCTTTAGAACAGACTCATATATTTGCATTGGCTCATATTCTTCGTAGACCCATTATTGTTTATGGAGTGAAGTATGTTAAAAGTTTCAGAGGAGAATCCTTGGGATTAGCAAGATTTCAAGGTAATCTAGACATGTATCACAATTACTTCCCACAATTCAGGTTCTCACACCCATTTTTTGAACTGGGGACAAGGCCTTGAAATTTGGAAAAAGTAGCAATAGTTTGGGAAAAAATAAATTTTAAATTGCTAATTTCTTCGCAAATGGCAATATATTGAAATTTTGTGGAAAAAAAAGGGGGAGGGGGTTGATTGTGTCGCCTGCGTTACACGCAGTGGCGACATATAGGGATCACTATCCGTCGTCCTGCGTCGTCGTCTGGCGTCGTCGTCGTCACAAAAAATTTCTGTCACAGTTTTCTCAAGAACCACATGGGGCAACTCCATGATATTTGGCACAGAGCATCAGTGTGGCCAACTGTATTGTGTAAGACATTTTCGAATCTGTCGCTTATCAACTTCCTGTTTGCCGGGACTTAGAATTTTTTACAGCAAAAAAATTTTTTGCTGAAGATTTTATTTTATGATTAACTGAAGGACAGTATTTTTATGTACAAAAGGACAGTATTTGTAATTCCCATACTGAAGGACAGTATATGTGATTTCAGAACAGCACTATTTATGATTTTTCTTGAGAAACAGTAAATTGGATATATAAAAAGACAACAAGACTAAGCAGTAAACCCAACAGATAATTACTTATGGTTATTACCATTGTCTTGAAGAGCACAGTAACAGGTTGATACATATTTTCAAACATATGTTTTCATTCAGTCTACATTTAATAAATGTCTTAATTTCAAACAGATTCTCCCACAAATTCCATTGCATAATAATGTCTCATCTTTCAATTTCAATTAAGTTATCGTTAAAGAATGTTTAGTAATTCTCAAAACCTTTAAAAGGAGTATTAAACTGACAAAAACCATTTGAATAATTTACTTTTTCAACATTATACGTGATATATTACATATAGAATGAACTAGCAGGCGACACATGTCTTCCAGGGAAGACTTAATACTGCGTTTGACTATTAATACATCATGTTTATTTGGAATATTTCACCTTCAGTTTGGGGAATGGTGTATTTTCTGATTGGTAACAGGCTTGTCAACAGCCCAAAATTTATAGAATAAAAAACCCACAAGTAATTGGTACATCATTTCTAGTGGTGAAATTGATGGGGGAATATTTTTTCAAAATGCCCTAAAATAATGTGCATATATAGTTGTTTTATTTGCCTCATTTAGTTTATAGGAAACATTTTTCATTCAAAGTCTTCATAATCTATTGTGAGTGTTTAATTGTTTTACTTTACTGATACACACTACTATTAATTGATAAAATCACATCCATACATGTTTGGCTAAGGTATAATTGTGCGAGTATTTTCAGGTGTATACTTGCCCTTACTTTGGGAAAAGGGATTTTGTTGGAAGACACCAATAGCATTAGGATATACAAGGGGCCATTTCTCTGCCCTTGTTACTATGGAAATGGACACAGATGGTATCCCAGGGGCTGGTGCTCACATTGAACCTAATGATGACGATGAAGTTGCTTACTTGCCATTAGTTGATTATGAAGGAAAACTTCTCCCAGTGCCTTTTTCAATGGGCTCAGAGGTTGTAAATTGATATGTTATTTTCAAATTACTTTCAAAATACCTATGATAACTTACGTCATGTAATGTATATTTAGAATGGTTGAGGGTATCACTTCAAACATACATTTTTTATATGCTCGTCTTTAGACGGGATGTATTATGGTACAGTGATGTCTGTATGCATGTCCGTCCGTCTGTCCATTAGGGGTTTTCTGTTTCTAATTTCATTTCTCTGTCACATATCAAGCTGAAGCTTGCTATATAGCTTCTTTGTGGATCACTCTAGATCTTATTGCAATTTTGATCCATTTTTACATCTCTTGCAGGAGTTTTGCCCCTTTATTTGAAAATTATTGTTATATGGAGGGTACGTAATTGGTCTGGGTAACTCCTCCCACAGTTTTCAAGTGAGGACTATCTTGTGTTACAGAATATTTGTATGAGTATGGAAGATGTGCATATATTAAGGATTTTGATTTCCTTCAATTTTTGAAAAAAATACAGGTTGTTGAACTTGGTCAGTTTTGAGGAAATATTGCATAGAGAGTACATGATTTGTCGTTTATTTTTCCTTCTACAGTTTTCAAGTGAGGACCTTCTTCTTTTACAGAATATTTTTATGGATATGGAAGATGTGCATGTGGCATGGATTTTTATTTTCTTCAATTTTTAAGAAAATTACAGGTTGTTGAACTTGGTCCTTTATTAGGAAATATTCATATTATGCAAAAAAAGTATGTCACAGCCTGATGATAGCTGATACTACCTAAAGCAAAGTTCTACAAATTATGGCTTAAGAAAAACACCCTATGTAAGCATTTTCACGGGCATATTATGTACTGTTTGTGGTGCTCTTGTTTCTTCTAAGTTTGTCTAATTTGATAGTTCTTTATGTTTGACAGTAGTGATAAATGTGAAAGAGATTGTCTTTTTAGTCTCCGAAAAAAATCAGACTAATATTAACGTGTTTTTTTTCTTGATATCATTTCTCCAAATCTATATTGGATTATATAGGGAATGTATGCAGTTCCATTTGATCTTTCTTAAAAGTTGTTTAATATGATATACGATCATGTTATATTTGATGGCTGTATGGTATGTAAGAAAAAATGTCTGCTTAGTTTTTATGAAAAACCCGACTAAGTCATCATGAGTTGTTGAGGCACAGGGGCTAAGCCCATTTGGGCCCGAATTCTGTGATACCATAAATATAGAAAGTTCTATTTCTAAAATTATATACTGGTAAAAGTTTCGTTTAAAGCAGATTTTTCAAATTACATGTTAAATCTGAACACATTTAAACAGTTTCTAGTGTTTGACACATCTCATTTTGTTTTAAACATGATATTTTCTATTGAGCAATCTATATGTAAACAGCAACATGGCACGAGCCTTGTTTGCACAACAAGGAAATTGTGATCAGTGCTGTTTCTCACATGTAACTCAACAACTGATATTCAAATTTTGGTTAACAATTAGAAATACTTCAGTCAAGCATTGTAAACAATAAAAATGGAAAAATAAAATTTGAAAATTTTGAGCTCAAATCGTCGTGTCCATGCTAGGCCAAAAAAGTTAAAATTTACAATGAAGCTTTTTGACATAAGAGTAGATTCAAGTTTGTTCAAATTATGGTATCTGGGGGTTGGGGGGGGGGTGTCAATATAGGGAATCAAAGTTTTATATGGAAATGTACAAAAAAAATGTATTCAAATTAATTTTGTTCAAGAGAAGCAGGGCCACACACTAAATCAAATCCAAATCCAAATGTTCCGAAGGTGTTTGCATTCAAGTTTTTCTTATGTCCCTTCCACTACAGTCGAGGACATTTTTTGTCCTGTCTGTTTGAAACTAACCTTGCTCATAACTTTTGAGTGGTAATGATAGGGCTTTCATATTTTATATGCACATTCCTTGTGACATGATCTTTTCTATGGTACCAGAATTTTTAACCTTGTGACCATGACCTTGAAGTTTGACGTACGTTAATAAAAGAAATTAACCTGTGTTGTGTTTTATGACCTTATAGCATACATAATGTCTCAATTACATTTTGTGGCACAGTTCTCGATCCTTTGGGCATAAAAATTTAAACCCATGATAGTCCTCAAAGAAGAATAATATATATACCTATCAGATTTTCATGAATGAAAATTATAGGGGATTATGTGTAATAATGTTGTGGTATTGAAGACTTTACTCCATGTAACAAAAAATTTCTTTGCTTTAGTAATTGAGCCCTTATGCCTCATAGTTTTCTTCTTCTAATAATCATCCCCTAGCATCAGGGGACTGACCTGAATTGTACATTATATCCAAAGTTCAATACAACCGATGCTGAACTACACAAATATTGCTACCGGGGGATTTATTGTAACATCAATATAACAGATAGTTCAATATAACCGACTTAAATATAAGTGGAGTGGACTGTATACCCTTTACTTCATGTGCAGTCAGAAATTTAATGGTAGACAGAATACAGGAATGTCATTTCTGCAACTTCATAATTGCTTAAAGAATTTAGATTGGAAGGAGAAGTGATTTCTAGATTAAAAGTTAGGATTAAAGTAACCCAGAGGTGGTATTTTGTCTCAAATTGAAAATGGTACTTTCAAATCGTGTCATGCTGCTAGGGATGTTCATTTTGTGCTCTTATTCAAATTTTATCTAGCTGTGCAAACAATTTTCAAAATTCTATCATAAGATATGATAAACTGTCAATATTTCATGATAGTTATTTCGCTTTTTTAGGTTGGCCGTGAAGAAAGCATTTTCCACGAGTGGCTGGACTGTGTTGTTACTAAGGGTGGTTGTTTGGTGGCACTACAGAAAGTGGGCAAGAGGCCCCTGATGATCAAACAGATGGTGGACGAATGGCTGGATCACTACAGGCAGCTACCACAGGTCACCTTGTCAACAAATAAACAAACAACTCTGTCCTCGCAGACATTCTCTAGTGATGGAGAGAGTGATCAAGAATGAAAGTGATAGGATAATGATTGAAAGTGATAATATACTGGAGTTGTTTGATAATATCAGAGTTATGCACACTTTGCTTTTACAGAAAGCAAAACATTTTTCTTTCTGGTTGTTTCTTTTTTTCCCCCTTTAAACCTTTTTATTGATTATTTTTAAGTTTTAATATTAGATTTTACTTGAACATGTTTGAAGTGTGATTTTGATATCTTATGTGTACATGTTTGACTTTCAGTTGATCTGGAGGTATATCCTAGTGATTTTTACTTGATACCTTGCATGAGAGTGTGTGTCACTGCCAATCTAATTAAAATTAAATCCTTTGATCTGCTTACTTAATTTACTAGCAAGTATGGGATCAGATCTAACTTAAATTAGATTGTGCCACTGTCGTTTGGGAATATCTTCCCTAAGTGTTCGTGCTTTTATTATTCTAATTTTAGTGTAAGATGACAACATTGTACCCTGTCTTTCCAAGACATTTTCCATTGACAGAAGTATTGAAGTGTGTGTGGTGAATTAAAAATTAGTGTCTTTCAACGATATGTACAGCTTGTGCTTGTCATATTACAGTGCAGGAAGTGTGAGGTGTCAATCAGTATTACATCGGATGTTTAACCGGGGTAGTTTTAATTATTCCATTTGATTTTATGCATGTCAAATAGTTAAACTTTACAATGAATATATTTATTACGTAAGTGTTATTACATTTTTGTATGTAAAGTCACTGCCCTGCATACATAAACACAAATTATTCTTGTAGGTGCGCATATTGTATACATTTTCCTTTAAGTTTCTGTCATCATAGTAAATTTATTTTAAATATTTCAGTTTCCACTTAAGGAGGAATAACACATCGTTATAATGGCTGACTTCCTTATGAATTAAAATATAAATATCAACAATACTTATATAATCCTTTTAAATCTAATTGCCTTGCTGGATAACTTAGTACATTAATATGTCGACAGCTGATCTGTAGATTGAGGGTTTGAGTCTAGCAGGGATTTAATTTTTTTCATTAATTTGTCCCAAAACCTACTTTTTTTTTTTAACTAAATAAGATAATTTTTCAAAGTTTTCTATTTCAAAATATTGTACATATCATCCACTTTCCATCCATAACAGACATCTTTGGTAGGTTAATATTCCTCCTTACAGTTTTTAAAATGGCATGAAGGAAACAGGTTTTTACATTGAATGATTATCCAAACTTGTCCAAAGATATGTACCTCCAAAGCACCCAGTGATCTATATATTTATATATAGATGTGTGTGTATATATATTTATATACATACACATAAATGTTTTGCCTCCTTTTCACATGGATCAGTAATAATGTTGAATTTTCAGAGGTTTAGCCATGGAGTGTAGTTGTTACTTATTCTAAAAATCATTCCTTAATTGTATTTGTTTGACTTTGAGTGTTTGTTGGGTGTTATTCATAATTTGTACCATATACACTGCCTCAAAAACTCCTACATCCTGAATACTGTGTAGTTTTGATCATTGGTCAATTTCTTTTGGTCTGCAGGAGATCAAAATGAGTTAGAAATTCAAACTTTAAGTAATTTACCTTTGATATGTTTTTGTGATGCAAAATCACTTATGCCACTTAAAAGTTTTTTCCTCCCTTTTTATACCCCTGTTTTTTGATGGACTGTATTATAGTATGGGTTTTCTTGTCTGTCTGTTAGCTTTTTTTGTGTCTGTCACACTGTAAGGCTTAGAACCATCAAACTTGGTCAGTTGATGCATCTTGTGGGGAATGTGCATTGGGACCCCAAAGTAGGTCACTGTGACCTTGTTTTGACGTTCTATGGCTACATATACAATTTGTGTACCGGTCATATCTTGAGTACAGTGGGGGCTTAGGACCATCAAACTTCGTCAGTCGATGCATCTCTGGGTTGTACTGTATATCTTGCCACAAAACTCACATTTGATAGTATTTTGATATCGGTTTAATCAGTAACAATTGAACAAGAGTGGTAGTTTAAATACAATACTCGGACGACTATGGTGTTATTAATGAATGTAATTCCTCATTTTAAATGTTCATTAAAGTCAAAACAAAATTTTTGATAAGAACATCTCATGAAGAACTAGCCTGCTTTGTAATGTACATCAGTATTATTAATTTTGTGAGTGTATGACAACAGTGCACTAGATATTCACTACATACTAAAACGGGTTATTTGTAATGTTTGTTTTTAAAGTTTACCTATAATACACATAAAAAACAGAGTGTTGTCATTAAACAAAACGCAGATCGCATTACATTATCAAACGGCTAAAGGGACCTCGACACCCATTATGTATTATATAAACAACGGTAATGAATTGATCAGCCAATTACTGGAACGGATTTTACCAGGTAGAAGGCTTGGACAAGGAGAACAACATGATTAAAAACAGCCTGGGCTATCCATTATTTATTTATTGTGTATTTAACATGAGGTTATTGGTAATAAAAGTGAAGATTGATGTTCAGGAAATAATTATACAACAAAGAAATACAACTATTGCTAGTAAAATGACGATAGCTATGAGTTAATAGAAAATTTTATTAAATTCAGTCCGACATATTATGAGAGGGTCAATGTCCTAAACAATTATCTGAAATTACGTTAATCCACTTACGTGTGTTTCGACTTATGTATGAGAATATTTACATTTTCAATGGTTTTGCCTTTGATATTTCTACCAATTGTAATGATTCATATTTCCTGATGAATGTGCAGCAGTTTTGAACAATACATGTATGATGAATCTTGATATATTTTGTAGGTCTTATTTCAATGGCTTGGAATGCAAATAGAAATGAAAATAGCTTGTAAATATAAGAAATAAACTTCTGTTTTGAAACTATGTGAAGGTATGAACTGCAACACTTGATGCTGGTTAACACGCTTCCTGAAGTCTGCTGGCGTGCAGTGTCACAGTTCATACCCTCGTGTATTTACAAAAATGAAATTCATTTCTTGTATGGTACATGTACCCTAGTGGTGTACTTTTGTGTGGTTTAGATCTTGTATGCATGTATTTTTAGGAACACAGGATTTTTATATTATGTGTTTATATTTGTTCTACCATTTACTTTAAACTAGTGCTTAATTGTTGTTCGCTCACCTGAGACGAAGGCTCAAGTGAACTTTTCTGATTGAAATTTATCTGTGTTTTGTTGTCAGCATCATCATAAACTTTTCACATATTCTCCAGAACCACTGAGCCAATTTCAACCAAACTTGGCACAGAATATCCTTTGGTGAAGGGGATTAATGTTTGTTCAAATGAAGGGCCATTCCCCCTTCCAAGGGGAGATAATCAATACAAGGTAATGAATAGGGTGGGGTCTTTTTAAGAACAACAGGTCTATGAACAGAATGTGAATAGAATATGCAATCAATCTGAGGTAGTGCAGATTCAAGTTACTTGAGTCCTGGTCCCGGGAGGAGGGTTGGAGCCAGAATATTGATTATCAAAATTTCATGTGTGAATATATTTCATAAAGAAATGCTCAAAATCCTTTTCTCAAATATTCTTATGTTGTGTGGATTCCTGTTTGGTTAGTCATGACCCTGTGGGGCTTAGGTTGGGTCAGAATATGGATTAAAAAAATTACTGGGAGTAAAGATTGCAAAAAATCTTTCAAGAGTTTTCTTCTAAAGAACAGAAGGGTCAGCGTGACTCAGGTGAGTGTTTTAGTTCTCTTAGTTTTGTTACATTTTAAATATATTTAGATTCATTTTTCAGATTCCAATAAAAGGGGTATGCATATAGATTTAGTGTACAACAGAGGGATAATAGAAGTTTTTGATTTAGATTAAGCAGGTATTATATGGATTCTGTTCATAATGTTCTCATTAATTATGATATGTGTAATTTGTGTCTAAAAGGAAAATGGTGTGTCTATATGAATTAATGAAGGTTGTTTACCCCCTGGTGGAAGAACAGCTGTCATGGCTGATCTTACTGTTGTTGGTAGGAGATGCCCACTTTCTGTAAGCTAAGCTTCTATTTGTGAGAAATTTCACTTTCTGTAAGCTAAGGCTCTATTTGTGAGAAATTTTACTTTCTGTCAGCTAAGCCGCTATTTGTGAGAAATTTCACTCTCTGTAAGCTAAGCTTCTATTTGTGAGAAATTTCATTTTCTGTAAGCCAAGCCTCTATTTGTGAGAAATTTCACTTTCTGTAAGCTAATTAAGCTTCTATTTGTGAGAAATATCTGAAAGATATCTGTGCTAGAGGTTTGTGAATACCTCTCATTACGCGTGTAATTTTGGTCAATGGATACAGTGTAAGGCTTTTATTTGTGAATATTAGTTGCTATGAATAAAAATGGTTTAACTTCATAGCATTTGCTTAATTACATACTTAGGTACCGGTAGGAGTGTTTGAGATTTGGGCTTTAATATATCAAATATTATACCTACAGACACTCATTTTTTTTCTGATGATATTCAACATCGTCCATGTCTATTGCTTATTTGTGCGTGTAATTGATATTTTGTTTGAAACATCCTGTATTTGTGCGTGTAATTGATATTTTGTTGGAAACATCCTGTATTTGTGCAATATGTATTAAAAGCCTCAAGTTCTCCACAATAAACTGAAAAAAATATATGGGTTTTTATCATTTTTAAAACTAAGACGGCAGGATTCTTTTATATCCAAGTTTTTAAATTCCAGCACTAAAATACGTGTAAAATGTATGGAATGCCAAATTAACATAAACTCAAATAATTGCAGATATCTTTAATTATTTGAAGATATCATCAATTCATTTGATGCGTGCAACAATTCAATTAATTAAAAGGTCTCCTCAAATAATTAATGATATCTTCAATTCTGAATTATTGTGTGCATTAATTGAATTGTTGATAACATAAATTATTCAGCTGAATTGATGAGCGCAAGAATTAAATTGCTGTCTTCAAATGAATTTATGAAGTCAACAATTGAATTGATGCATGCTACAATTCAATTGAAGAGGGCAATCATTCAATTACTGTGCGCATCAATTCATTTAATACTTGCACTAATTGAATTGTAGTGCACATCAATTGAATTAATGCAAGCAAATAATTGAATTATTACTCCCTTTATGTGAATTAATGATATCATGTGTGCAATAATTCTTTAGAGAGAGCACCTATATAATATGAGATATCTTAAATTCAGCATCTCCACAATTGAATTAATGATGTTTTTAATTGTTGCTCTCTTTAAAATAATGGATGAGTGCATTAATCATTAATTTCTAATATAAAAGTGTTGTAAATAAAGATAATTCTTCAATTAAATTATCGCAATTCACCTTTGAATTAGAACGCTTTGGCCGATATAGTATTGCGTTGTGTGACGACTCAATTGAATCTGTTTGTAATACAATTGCGAAATGCAACAGAAACTCTCATTGGTCCATATGTACAAGTCCGCCCAAATTCCCTTATACGGGAGTAGTCAGCATTTGAAAACATGACGGCCAGATGCTAGATGGAAAAAACTTCAAAGGAAGAAAGAGAAAAAGTTGTATTCTTGTGTTGTTGTCTCATAAATTTAATATAAAAAAAATTCCTAACATATTTTCCTACTATACTTGTGTCCAAACATACCTTCAAATATTTATTAAAGCCCCATACGACCCAAAAACTCGATCACAGCTTTTGATGATTTCGTTTGTAGACATAGCCATGTTAGGTAGCCAGTCAATTCGAATCCCGGTTCATTTCCATATTGGCACAATAGCGTCTAGATGTGTACTAATTCCCCACAAATATTTTAGCTAAATTGTTTAAATAATATACCACCCCAGTCCTATTAAATGATAATTATTCAAAAAGCTAAACTCACGGCAGTGCGGCTTTCATTAGTCATGAGCGGCCGCGCCGGCCGATCTCCATCTAATGGGCTTATGTAGCATTTTCGTTCATCTAGAGCTTATTTTACCTAATTACAAAAACTGGTACAAAATTGTTTTAATTTCTATTAATTATTCGTGTTGATAATAAATGAAGAGCGAATACATAACTTACAACCGATTTTATGAATAGATACCAATAGCAAGAGTTCGAATTGACCGGCTACCTAAGATGGCTACGTCAACAAACGAAATCATTTGAAGCTGCGAGTTTTCGGGTGGAGTGTGGCTTTAATGAATATTTGAAGGTATGTTTGGACGCAAGTATATAGTAGGAAAATATGTTAAGATTTTTTTATATTGAGTTTATGAGACAGCAACACAAGAATACACTGATTTCAGGCCTCAACCGTCCGCAGCTTTTTGTGACCCGTAAATCGAAGGTTTTTATAAGAGGTGGATCTTTTCAGAGAGCTATATCACTGTCATGATCGTGTGCAGGATTGGACAAAACAAGATGGCAGACGGCATTTCCAAACAAAGGTAGGCTCTTAAAACTCTTCATTTTACCGACTTATTAGACGACGAATTTATGAATTTAAAACACTGCCTGGCCAGGGAGGCATCATTAAGTTGATTGGTTGTTGGAATTCTTACTCATGTACACGTACAACTCTAAATTCATTGATCGAAGTTGACGATGTTGCCTCGATAGAATTCGAAGCGGGCGAAGATGTTTCTAATCATGTTTTCATGCATTTTAAGAAAGATACTTTAGGTAAAATAGACTCTGCACATATCGTTTGATGAAAACTCGAACCAGTGTATGCGATTTGTCCATTAAATTGCCTTGGTTAAATAGATATCTTGACTTGAACATTTGCTAATGTGCAGGATTGGACTATGGTCGTTTCCACAATAAACGTGCCGGATTGGACCTCAATTTTGGTTCAGGATTGGACCCTCTTTTTATCTTTATTTTCAAAATCCTTTATATTTTCGAATCTCGACTCCACTTTATCATATTTTAGTTTGATTAATGTAGCTTATTAGATTCTCAGACATTTCCAACATGACCATGGTGTATTTTGAATTTTTTTTTTACTGTTATCAAATTACATCGTCGTTTAAGTTCCCAACGACGACAATTGCTACTGTAAAAATATTCATTCGCTATCTCCTTCAAAATGAACCAATATAACAGATATATACATGAATCACCAATCTTTGCTTACGACAGATGTAACGTTGACTGTTCGTATCCATGAGATATAAGGCCATTTTGACCTATAAAACACGTGAGAAATTATCATTATTTTAGAATCCTCTGTAACAATATAAATTCGACGTTTCCTGAATTCAATTAACCCGCTTACATATTCCCTAATTCCAAACTCTGTTATATAGATTTTCTCCTTTGTTTCAGGTATCAAGCCCTAGAACTTCTTTCCATGAGATGGGTACACTTCGAATGTGCAAATTTGTGGTGAGGAATTCAAGACCAATTCTGAATTGCGTAGGCATGTATAAAGGAAACATCAGTCAGAAAAATTGTCTTCGTTTGTGACCAGTGCAACACACGCTTTTGCCCATTATAAAAGAAACTCGAAGTAAAAAATACATTGTTTTCTGAATACACGAGGTGCATACATACATGTATACCATGGCAGCCGTTTTATATATTCGTGTATGTACATTGTGAAACGATTATTTTTACGGTATTATGCTTTGTTTTACAGAGATACTACTAATCTTTTACATTGCATTTTACACATGTTGATTTGTCATTTCATTGAACCTAAGTTTTACGTGTTATTAAATATATTTCAATGTTATTGCGTTTGTATTGAACTGATAACAACTAGTGAAAAGATTGTATTGAAGAGTAACCTCTCATCTGAGCAGCAAATATTGAAAAAGAAAAAACACCATGGACAAAACTGCTTTTCATATAGGTTCATATTTCAGCTACAGGAGTGATATTGCGAATTTCTGAGAAAATATCCTTTTTATTTGCTTTCATCAGTATATGCACTCCAAGGTTGAATTCAATGTAATTACAAGAAACGAAAGGTTTTTAATGCTGATATTTACTACCGTAAGTAATTATCCTTGTAAGTGAGTTGGCCTCGATATCTTGCACGACATATGCACTCAAGATTATTAGAATTAAAATGATAGGGAATATTTTTCAAAAGATAATAAATCCCGCTTTAACAATCAAAACTGGTTCCAGCAGAAGCATACATATGAAAGGCACAAGTGCATGTGGACAGATCATTAAGTATTGAAAACATGAACACCTCAACATCTCATTGTCTTTATTGTCATTGAACAGCTTTGTGAAATGTAAACCATCATGCCTGAAGAGATTATTATACGTCAAACCATGCTCAGTTTTCATAATTCCATGCAGATATCACAAATGTTAAGTGGTTGGGAATCGAACATGGTCTACATGTGTATATACAATATAAATGTATTTGCTTCTGCAAAATGAAGACTTTTCAACATGTTGATCTTCGACAACAAGGCTCCTTCTAACGTGTGACAGAACTTTAGATTCATGTGCGCGGTGCAATTCTCAAACACGTAAAGAT
This sequence comes from Ostrea edulis, assembly GCF_947568905.1. Taxonomy (NCBI): domain Eukaryota; kingdom Metazoa; phylum Mollusca; class Bivalvia; order Ostreida; family Ostreidae; genus Ostrea; species Ostrea edulis. The sequence continues at coordinate 17,586,035 of NC_079172.1, forward strand.
TTTCGAGCTGGCTCTTCCGGCTTACTGATAGTTCCTTGCTCCACGTGCTCTTTTAGGTTTGTCAAAACCATGGTTTTATTAGGAGACATAAAATAGAACACACTTCATTCACTTGCAACTTTTAAGCTTAAGGAAGTCCGCTCCTGACTGGATCTGTAAGAAAAAAATGCATGTATTTAAGAAAGGGTCCAATCCTGAACCAAAATCGAGGTCCAATCCGGCACATTTATCGTGGAAACAACCATAGTCCAATCCTGCACATTAGCAAATGTTCAAGTCAAGATATCTATCTAACCAAGGCAATTTAAGGGACAAATCGCATACACAGGTTCAAGTTTTCATTAAAAGATATGTGCAGAGTCTATTTTACCGAAAGTATCTTTCTTAAAATGCATGAAAACATGATTAGAAACATCTTCGCCCGCTTCGAATTCTATCGAGGCAACATCGTCAACTTCGATCAATGAATTTAGAGTTGTACGTGTACATGAGTAAGAATTCCAACAACCAATCAACTTAATGATGCCTCCCTGGCCAGGCAGTGTTTTAAATTCATAAATTCGTCGTCTAATAAGTCGGTAAAATGAAGAGTTTTAAGAGCCTACCTTTGTTTGGAAATGCCGTCTGCCATCTTGTTTTGTCCAATCCTGCACACGATCATGACAGTGTATATGTACAGTTCTCCAGCTACACTGAATCCGCTCGAGAAAGTGGGCGGGCTGTAATCGGCCAATGAAAACTCTTGTTGTATTACATCAAACATGTCATTCAAATTGTTCGATCGTCTCATTCAATTGTGTCGTCACACAACGCAATACTATATCGGGTAAAGCGTTCTAATTCAAAGGTGAATTGCGATAAAAGAGATCATCAAGTCGTTCATATCGAGCTCCAAATGCTATTTAGCGAGCAATAATTCCACCACATTGTAGCATGCATCAATTGAATTGATGAGAGCAATAATTAAATTGATGATATCTTGTCTACGAGAAAACCATGCAAATATATAAAAATGAAGGAAATGGTGGTCATCAATATCATTTCTAATCATGCATTTAAATCATTGGAGTATATGGTTGGAATAATTATAATTTGAGGTCAATTTATTGATAGGTCGTTTCTATTTTTAGTAACAGCGCATTCTGTATTTACACGTAGATTAGTCTTTGAACACAAGAAAAATCCTTAAATATTCGGGTTTTATTTTTTCAAAAATGCCAATCAATTCTGAAGGCTTATGAAAAGAATGGATTTTTTATGATATTTCCATGTAAACCACTTATGGAGAAATCATGTTTGACATCATAAGTGTCCATATAGAGATTACATAGAGCCTGTAATTTGGCATTGTGCAAAACTTTTTTCATTTTGTGTTATATGGTCAATTTTGAAATAGGTGTAGCTGCAAAAGTAACGCTTAAATTTCTTTAAAAGTGTATAATACTTTGATATCAAATCATTGTCTGTAAAATATAAAAAATTGTACTTTGGACTTTTGATCGTTCATTTGCAATTAAAATTTAAAAACTGACAAAAATGAATATTTTTAAGCATTTAAAATTATCTTTTAAAAGATTGAAGATTTAAAATTTGTGATATTAGATGCATAAATTGTTTGGAAATTTAATTTTATTGATAGATTTAACATTTTCTAATAAATAAATCCCAGTAATCTACTATTTTATATGAAAAAGGGGGTCTTTTAATGAAATAGACCTGTTGCTGGAATTACCTCCCCTTTGATGCACTCTTCATACGTAGAAGGTACAAAATGATAGCAATATTATGGAATGTTATGATTTCAACTTGAAATGGGATTTGAGAATTTGTACATCATGTTAACTTTATGTGATATCAGTGAATGACATAACAGTATCTGTGAATGTAATCCAGAAATTTCTAAATATTGGCAGGGTTTAAAAAGTATCCGGTACTTCGTCCTGTTATACTGCAAACTAGTACCAGTGGTCAGGCATTTTGTCATTGAAGAATTGAAAGCGTTCTTTCCTTGATAATTCATGCATTAACCGAGAATGCTTAGATGTTATATGGAGGAAATCAAAGAAAATATGCATCTATAGTCAGTCCAGGTGGAGCATGTGAGGATCTAGTGCAGCCCCCCCCCCCGAATTTGCAAAATGTATTTACCATCATGATTGATGACAAAAATATTTTATTAGTTTACATATATGCACTAAGTAATGAGGACAGGACAAAATAAGAAAAGTGTGAAATAAAAATGCATAAAGTGAACTCAAAGAATGTTTCTTCTTCAGTGCTCAATGTAACAATATGACCATACTTGATGCTTAATCATAGGTTACGATTCAACATGCGAAAATTTACACCTTTCTCTATTTTACCAACAACAAATATATAGATATTGTAAACTGATGGTATTACGTATATGCTAATGTAGTTTCTTAAAGTCATTGATGTAGGTAGAGTTTGGATCGTCACTATACTTTGTTCATCATGAGAAATTGATCGGGAAAAATTTGGAAAAATCATTTAACTGACAGGGAAACTGAAGATTATTTCGATCAGGTCTCTTTAGCTAAATCAGCCCCCCTCTACTTTTTTATGACAATCAATAAACAATTGAAATGGAAGCTTGAACTGATGAATTAAATCCTTGGACCCCCCCCCCCCCCATTATTATCATTATCAAGGATTTTGAGCTTCAGGTTGTCTTAAAAGTAATTTTTAGGGAGGTTGGGAGGTTCTATAAAAATTTTGCCACCCACCCACACCCTCCGCCCTGGTGATGAGTGCCAACTACGGGGCCTCTCCACTTAGCTACACTGTATGTGTTTAGACAGGACAGACTATACCAGCCGGGTCAGGTATAAACAATACATTTCATTACAAATTATATTACAAGCGAACTTCTTTACTTTTGTGCGAATTCGGACGTTATTATTATCTGACTTTCATCTTCGGTACAATTTATGTGATTACTGTCAGTTGGTATTTAAGCTATATTTCATTTGTATGTGTAATGGTGTTGGGAGTGGAGTGCGAATGCAAAGAATATTTCTGTATTTAGATATATTCAACATTATTGATTATTTTATGATTTTAACAAGATCATTCACTATCTAAGAGCATTTTACCATTACCACTCCTCTCCTCTCAATATAATGTTCATAATCATTAATTTCCGGTATATTGAATATGGCTGCTCCGAACCCTTTCGCATGGATTTAGAATGTAGAATAATACGCTACATGTAAGAATAAAAAACAAAAGAAAGACAAGAAAAGAACATGCACATTCCTTTTAGCTCACCGGGATGACTATCCGGAGAGCTACATGTATTGTAATGACCCCAGTGTTGGCGTCGGCACCACTTTAAGGAAACATTTTAACCTGGGTTATATCTTCTAAACCAAGGGGGTAGGGTTTTGATATATCCCTTATTGATTCCCCATGAAGAGACCTTTGATGTGGTACCAAGACTTTCGACCTTGTGACCTTGACCTATTTTTTAAAAAAAACTTCAACCTGGGCTATGTCTTTTGAACCAATAGGGATAAGGCTTTGATATTTTACATATATAGATGTCTCATGAAGAGACCTTTGTTTTGGTTTGACCTAACGACCTCTGCCTTGAACTTTGACGTACTGTTCAAAAACTTTATCTTGGTTGTATCTTTTGAACCAAGAGTGATAGATCTTTGATGTTTCAAACATATATGTCAATTTCTTTTGTTATCAGAACAGTCAACGTCGACCTTGGACTTTGACCTATTTTTCAAAATCTTTTAACCTTTTGAACAAATGGTTAGGTACAGTCATCTGACAACTCTTGTTTTTATGTACATATTAAGCATGTTATTTAATTGTTTAAGGGTTGCTACTCAATTTTTTTCTGGGTACTTCATTTGTTAAAGTTTGATGACATCTAAAAATTCCTGACCACAAAGTACTTTTTATCTAATATATTGTACCTGACAACTTCATATGACGTGTTAACTGTCCCGAGGAAAAGATAAAGATTTGGGGTATTATACTGTGGATATTTATCAAGTTCTGTCTTCACACAAGTTTTACCTTTGAACTTAAAGCACGCCAGTCTTTAAATTGGTCTAAATGTTACTATGGCAACAATTTTATTTGTTTTAGAATATCAATATTGTGACTCTCATACAACTTTTCAAAAGTTACATTGCTGTCTGGCTTCGTATTTGCGATTGAGTTTGATTATTTCAGAATGTTTTCAATAACCAGTCAGATTTTTAAAAAATAGATTTATCCTTATTGTATCCATGGGAAAAGCAAATCTATGAAGAAATATGATCCAATTGCTTGTGGTATATCTAAGTCTCTGTAGGACCACAATGTAAACTAGTCATTTGTACTAATCGTGCTATCCTGTCTAAATAAAGAATTTATTATATATAGCATATAAATTGGCATGAAATATGTTTTTAAAAATTGCATTTTAAAACTACACAAATATCAATTTTGTTAAATTACAACTATTCATACGATGCATATTATTTTTTTAGAAACGTTATTTTTTCAAATTTTGCAATTTGTCACCATGGTAACCAGGACCCATAGCAACAAAAAATGGTTGATACATACTTCTGGTCATCTGATATGAAATCATAAAATTATATAAGACTTAATAAGATAACAAGGACCATGCATGGCAAACAGGTTTAGGTGGCTACCAGAATAAAAGCTCTACAAGCAGGAAAAAATGCCCAACTTGAAGTGTTAATATAATTACTATAATCGAGAGTCCAAAGACAGATTTTTGATATATCGTAAATATATACTTCTTCTCTATAAGATGAAAGTAATTTTGAATAAATCAAAGCGTTACTTTTTGACTACTAGTTGATTCAAAAGTTATCATTTTCTGCAATTTATCAAAATCTGGAATCGTGCCAAATTTGTGACCTTTGTGCACTTAAACGGAAGTAAAATTTTAGATTCCCACTAAACAATATGAATATGCATATCCAGTTGTTTTATAAACTGTGTCAATTTTAAAAAATCCATTTTCAATAACCTGTTAGAATTTTTAAATAGAAAGGGTAAAATATACATAATTTTACCCTTTTGTCAGAACAAAAGTGCTATTTTTAGTAACATGGCTGCAAATCCCTATCCAATGACTACACCTCCGAAAAAAATATGCCAAAGTATTTGATATTGATGTACTTTATTACACTCAAAATATGTTGTTGATCCGACAACCTTGCTTCCATCACATTTTGCATGGTTTTCTCGTAGACAAGCTCTTAAGATATCTTCAATTATTTGAGTTTCTGTTGATATGGCGCTCCATAAAAATGTGCATACATGTTGATTATCATAAGTTGTTGTAATTAACTGACTTTAAAAGTTTTGCATGATACCTCAAGATGCAATCCATCAACCAACATTTGAACATCATGGGCATGATATACATGTATATATGCAGACTCTTGGATGTACAAATGTATACCACAATGCAACAAGGGGGATTGAGTACAGGCATCTGTTTCTGTAAATAAATTATCATGACGTCTGCATACTATTAGAATATACAGACATCATAACTTATTTACAGAAACATGCCCATGGGATTGATGTTGGAGGTGGGGGTGTTGCTCAGTCAGTCAATCACTCATCAGCCAGAGATTACCCGGGTCCTGACATGGGCGCCAAATGTAACGGAAACTGCTGAGTATTGAACCCAGGACCTCTGACACAACTGTCCAGTACTCTACCATTCAGGTATGTAACACTCCCACATAATGGCATAACAGATGTTCATCGCACAGTTCCAAAATGAAAGGACAGCCCCAATATAGAAATACATATGGGCACAAATTGTGCTCCACTATTTGCTGACCTGTTTTATACTCTTATGAGGCAGAATTTATTCTAAACGCAGAAGAAAAAATCTCTTGCATTCTATGGTGGCCTTCAACTCAACATCTACATTATGTGAACATTTTATATATTGATAATACATGTACTCATTTTCATGCATAATGTCAATTTCTTATACCTCAGGGAACTCAAAATAAAAGACACCACAGCATCTTCCATATCTGCTTCATATTTGGATATTTCATTGAACAATTAGATGTCAGTGACAAGTAAAAATGTAATTCTATGACAAAAAAGATGACTTAATTCAGCTTTTTCATTGTCAACTCCTCATATTTATGTAGCAATTAATATTCAATTATATCCATGCATATGGTTTTCAACGGCTCAACTGATTTAATTAAAGCGAGAGCATGTTCTGCATATGATCATTTTTTTTAAAAATCGAGACAAGCTACCAACAAATAAGTTGATGTTACAGAGGTTTCAGTAGTTTTGTTTAAAGTTAGCATTTCACAAATTCTATATGGTTGTTATAGAATGATTTAATTTGCAAATACAATTAAGCTATCTGCACTGCAGATGAATGCTGTCTGACGTGATTCATCCGATTGATGGGCCATTCTTCACATAATTATTTTGACCAAGGATTGCTCTATCATTATATGTAGGGCTCATGGTGGGTGTGACAGGTCAACAGAGGATGCTTACTCATCGTAGGCACCTTAGTTCACCTTTGGTACGTTGAGGAGTCTCTTAGTTAACATTGTATTCTTCATAATTTATATACATCTCGGATCTGTATGGGATTCAGATCATTGTTTGGTTTTTTAGCTCACCTGAACCGAAGGTTCAAGTGAGCTTTTCTGATCGCTTTTTGTCCGTCGTCTCTCTGTCTGTCTGTCCGTCTGTCTGTTAAACTTTTCACATTTTCGACTTCTTCTCCAGAACCACTGGGCCAATTTCAACCAAACATGGCCAAAAGCATCCTTTCAAGTTTGTTCAAATGAAGGGCCATGTCCCTTTCAAAGGGGAGATAATCACAAAACTGCAAAAATAGGGTGGGGTCATTTAAAAATCCTCTTCTCAAGAACCACTGGGCCAGAAGAGCTGAAATTTACCTGAAAGCTTCCTGACATATTGCAGATTCAAGTTTGTTCAAATCATGGCCCCCGGTGGTAGGATGGGGCCACAAGGGGGATCAAAGTTTTACAAACAAATATATAGGGAAAAACTTTAAAAATCTTCTTCTCAAGAACCACTAAGCCAGAAAAGCTGAGATTTACATGAAAGCTTCCTGACATAATGCAGATTCACGTCTGTTCAAATCATGGGCCCCTGGGGTTGGATGGGGCCACAATAGGGGATCAAAGTTTTACATACAAATATATAGGACAAATCTTTAAAAATCTTCTTCTCAAGAACCACTGAGTCAGAAAAGCTGATTTTTACATGAAAACTTTCTGACATAGTGTAGATTCAAGTTTGTTCAAATCATGTCCCCTGGGGATAGGATGGGGCCCCAAGGGGGGATCAAAGTTTTACATACAAATATATAGGGAAAAACTTTAAAAATCTTCTTCTCAAGAACCACTTAGCCAGAAAAGCTGAGATTTACATGAAAGCTTCCTGACATAATGCAGATTCAAGTTTGTTCAAATCATGGGCCCCTGGGGTTGGATGGGGCCACAATAGGGGATCAAAGTTTTACATACAAATATATAGGAAAAATCTTTAAAAATCTTCTTCTCAAGAACTACTGAGCCAGAAAAGCTGATTTTTACATGAAAACTTTCTGACATAGTGTAGATTCAAGTTTGTTCAAATCATGGCCCCCGGGGGGTAGGATGGGGCCACAAGTGGGGGGGGGGTGTCAAAATTTTACATACAAATATAGGAAAAAGCTTTAAAAATCTTCTTCTCAAGAACCATTGGGCTAAAGAAGTTGACATACACATGAAAGCTTTCTGACATAGTGTAGATTCAAGTTTGCAAAGGGTAGTTTTAAGCCATAATAGGGACTAAGGTTTTACATGCAAATATATATGGAAAGTCTTTAGATATGGGCCAAGGTGACTCAGGTGAGCGATGTGGCCCATGGGCCTTTTGTTTCTTTTATTCTTGACTAATGTGACTAAATTTGCTACAGATTCATTGTATGTTGCTTAACTGCAAGGCATAACGTACGTGTGTTAATCAAATAAGATAAAGACACTGTTAAAATTGATAATGAGCTTTTAAATTTGTTTCTTTATTGATTTAATAATATCCACAGGTATTGGAATTTAATGTAAATATTGGATAGCATTCCTAATTTAAAAAAAATCATGGGAGATTTTATTTTATCGGGAAAGAATTTTTTATTTTAATCTCTGTCCTAAAAAAGCCACGAGATGGAAAGTGGACCATATGTACAGTATATATAAGTTCAAAATGAAAACTTTCAAATTTACCTTATTCAGTTTAAAATGCAGTTTTAGTAGAAAGTAATCGGGGGGGGGGGGGGGGGGGGACCAATTGTGTTACTCCTCCCAGAGATATATATGTCTGCTCCTCCTTATTTCTCCACTATTATTTATCCTGTCATTAGTTTACCCATAGAAACTTCCGGTTATTGGTGAACCGACTTCCGGTTTTGCGAAAGCGAAAACATTTTTGTAAGTAAACCTTCTATTGACAGTCCACTGTTTCTTCGAGAGCTAACGAAACAGTTGGTTAGCTAATTTGTTTTAAGATGTAATGTAATATTCATGTGCACTTAGTTTCAGAGTAAGCTAGAGTTCATCTGATTGAGCAACACGCGCAAGATCTATGGTAGATCTATATGGTGTCTCGTTGCTCTTGATCTTACCGGAATTAGACAGTCGGAACGTTTTATTTACGCTAGTTGCAGGTAGAGATATTAACATTTTTAGAATAACTAAGAAATTATAGAACATTGTTTTGTACCTAATGAGATTTTGAGGATAACTTCTATCGTTAATTTTGTAATGATGTAAAGTAGTGTTATTTTTTTGTTTCTCACTGCAGTGAAAGTATTCTCGACTACATTATGTGGACAAAGTTATAGATATTTTAACAGACATAAGCAGAGACATATATAACAATGTTCCTGTGTGGATTTTTCCGGCAGGGGGAGTGGGTTCTAGATTCCTAGTAATTCTATCCTGGGGGATCCAATCAACCTGGTAATTAAGGAAATATATTTATTTTCTTTCAAAGTCAAGGATCCTTGATTCCCGCATCCCAGATAAAGCCACAACCAATTGAATTAAGATGTTCAAGTTCATATTTGATTTTTTTCCCCCTGGATTTTTTTCCTTGAGATATGCAATAATGACAAGCTAACACACTCGCTTCTCACTGCTGCACCCCGAATTCGATCCCCGTGATTGATAGTGGTTGTATGTGAGAGGGTAAGGTGGTCACCCACTTGGACACATGGGTTTCCTCCAGGTGCTCCGGTGTCCTCCCACACAAAGGCCCCCTAGCGCAAACATCCGTGCAAGTTGATAAATAGTTAGTACTTGTATATAGCTTTAATTTTCATTGTTGATTATGTATATCCGACTTTAAAGATAAGAATTGTTAATAGGGCTGTGCGGTGCACCGAAAATTTCGGTGCACCGCGATTCATACCATTCGATTCGATGCACCGATTACAAATTCCGGATTTCGGTTCGGTTCGGTTTAGATTTTACTTCCAAAACAACAAATATGGCGTCCGAGTGATGTTGAAAACATGTGGATTTTTATGCAACAGAGATTTAAATCACTACTGTGTTGAGAGTTAGCATTTTCACCACTCATATACCAACAGAATATGGTCCGTAGGATCATTGCAGTTTATCTTTACATGACATATAGCATTTCTGTCAGTGGTGGAATGAAATCAACATCGTAGGTAATGAAACAGATTTGACAGTTAATATGAGAGAAGTAAATCAATAAAGGAGAGTTTTCAAAAACTCTCAATTGATAGAATTATTGAATTTTTGCATATCAATGAAAGCAATATCATATACATTTTAGATTCACTATAGATTTGTTTAATAATCCAAAACTTATGTAGCATATTGATATAACAAATTTTGATAGACTGTCAGTGTTTTCTTTTTTCTATCAAAGTTATAAAATGTCATTATGAATAGATATGATCTTTACAAATGACGACATATAGTTATATAACTTGAATAAAATCAAATCAAATATGCTACTCATTAAAATTGTTAATTTTTGTGGTGTCATTAGATAAATTGGACCTAACATGAACCGAATCGAAAATAACCGAACCGTGCTGTTCTGAATCGAAACCGAACCGAATCGAGCTAACCCTGAATCGTCCCAGCCCTAATTGTTAAATCATTATATTTAATGATCAGTGCTCTCTTTAATACTTTTTAATAATGCCAAACATAGTTCTGTATTTGGTGAGATTTAAGTATGGTAGAGAACAGATATTTAGATTTCTGAAACCAGGGATTTTTTAACCCCTTGAATCCAGGGGCCAGGGCCTTCTCAAGTTTGGGAAAAATAGCGATATTTGATGGAAATTGGGAGATTTGTTTCAAACAAATAAGAAAAACAAGCAAAAAGTTAACCATTTGATATATAATTATCAATGTGGCTGGCTTAAACAAGTTTTAATTTCCAGTCTTTGGCAGAGAAAAAACTGTCACAAATTTTTTGCAACAGAGTGGCGCTGAGGTTGGATGGCCCCTCATGGTATATTCTCATCAAAGCATATCATTTTGGAATTTTTAGGCATCATTTTGGGAAAAATACCTGCTTTTCAGCATTGGGAATGTGGGTGAATTTGGACGAAATGATAAAGAAATAAAAACAACATAGAGACTTGATTAAGTCTGATATCAAGCTTACCATTACAGATTTTACAGACGTGCAATATTTCTGTCATAATTAACATGGTTAAAGAAAGTGACATATTCGATTTCCAATATAGTGACACATTAAGTGTATATACATTATTAATCCCAATTTTTCACACTGAATAAATAATTGAGCATTTGCATATATTGCAAAATTGATATGTGTAAATATAGGATCACATGTGTTACTCGTTAGACAATCACCCCCTTTTTAGGTCACTTGAGTAAACTCTGGTGACCTATTGCAATTGGTTGTCGTCCGTCGTGCTGTGTTAACAATACGGGACTTTCGAGATACTCTGACTTTTATCGCGTGTTGAACGTAAATTGTAGGGCATGCCACTTCCGGATTACAATAACAAATAAGTAAACAAGCATGGAATACTTCAATTGCTATCAAGTTTCTGTATTAAAATGCTGGTTTTCAAAGAAAGGAATCGCTACAACCATTTTATAAGAAAATGCATTTGATTAGATTATGTGAGTTGGCGGGGAAAACAAATCTGGGAAATAACTTGAGGAAATCTGTAAAACTTCATGCCTTCCATCCAAGTATACGCGACTAAATGCGCCTTTTTCCTTCCATCTAATTTACACCCAGGTACTAAGCACCAATATGACTTGAATCATCATCGTGAGACTGCGCATAGCTTTTTACGGACCGTCTGCTAGCGAAACACCAGTTGCGTCGATGTCAACTTTGCCCTACAATTGCTTACTATCACGTGACCGTGGTGTATAAACGTCAAGTCTAATCGGTTGTTCGGGCACATTCCGAAAGTTCCGTATTAAACATTTTTAACTTCTTCTTAATAACTACCATTCCAATTCCAATTCTTTTCAAATTTGATATGAAACATCTTTGGGACAAGGGGAACATAAATTGTAAATTTCAGGACTAGCATCTCAGGGGTCTTAGAGGCGGGGCAAAAACTGCCCAAAATTGACCAATTTTCAAAAATCTTCTTCTAAAGAACTACACACATGTAAGAAAAACTAAATGCAGTGATGTAGAGCAGGAAGGCCTCTACCAAAATTGTAAATTTTATGAACCCTGGGTAGGGGTTCTGACCCCAGGGCAGGGCCAAACTTGTTTTATAGTGTTTATGTGTAAAACACTAAAATAACATCTTCTTTAGTGCTATTGATACTAAATTGAAAATAAATGGATAGAGCAGGTAGTCTTTTACCAAAATTGTAAATTTGATGATCCCCAGAGTAAGGGTTCTCCGGGTGGGGCCAAACTTAGTATATAGTATTATGTGTAAGTTTGCTGATACTGTTTTTAAAAAATCTAAATGCATACTTAGGAATAGCAGAAAAGGATGTACAAAAAATGGTGAATTTCATAACCCAGGGTTATTACTTTAGGATGAGTCCAAATTAGTCATATGTTTTGATGTTAATACACCTATTATTCAAAAAACCCGTAATCAGTATATGCACTTTTGAGGGCAGTGAAGTTTTAAGAACACATCTTGTTTTATACTGTTGCTGAACATTAGAACTTAGCTTAGATATTTAGAACAGGAATGTTTTTCTAGATTTCATAGCCCATAGTAGAAGTAGAGGTACTTTTTCACTAGTATTCAGGTGACCGACAAGGCCTGTGGACTTCTTGTTTTTATAGCTAAGGATACATTTAGTTCCATTCGAAAGCCTATGATTAGTAAAACTGATAATTTTATATTAAGCTTATAGCTACATGTACATATTTTCACAAACATAAATTTAATTTCTGTGTCATAGTAAGTAAAATGGAATGTTTAATTTTCATCTTATGTGTGCATAAAAAAATACCTCTCAATCTTGTTTTGCATAACTGGAAATACTGAAAGTTAAAATTTGAAAATTGATTTGAGCAGTTGTTATTTGAAATGCTTGAAAACCAGAAATTTGTGTTTCTTTTTGTACAAAATGATCTGCCACTGTTATGTATTATGATGTCAAATTATACATATATTACATGACTTCAAGGGCGTTATACCAGAATATTTGCCCTGAGGTGATAGTAAAGCTCTGGGGTGCTGTGTCGCCCAATGCCATAGGAACCCCAGAGCTTTCCTATCACTGAGGTGTAAATATTCTGGTATGAAGCCCTTGAAGTCATGTAATATATGTTATAAAATTTTTAAAGAACAAGACCAAAATAGTTTAATTCATTAGGACATTTATTATACATTTTTTGATACATGAATGAAATTTAATGCAAAGTTTGAACAATTGAATTTCGCTCTTCTGTTTACATTTTATTTTACTTAGCAACCATTGTTTTGAATTTTGAACCAGAGCTAAGTAATACGCAGAATTAATGTGTACATGGGATGATATAGCTGCTTTGGAGGGCATTATAACTTTTTCCAGTGTTATATATAACTGTTTCCGGGAGGCATTGTAACCGTTTCTGGTGTGACAGAGCAGTTTTCTGGGCATGCGATTATACAAATATCAAAATTGTGTCATATGATAAATATCTTGCCCTGACTTTAATTGATATTACAAACCTTAATTGGTCCTTTTTGGTGCAGGGTCTGGTACCATTTCAATAAGGAATTTTGGGAAAATATTTACTAAAGATAAGAAATAATGAATTGTAGGTAGAAAAACAAGATGCAGAGTCATTCGTGTATCACGATTAAAAAATATGCTAAAATTTTATTGTTGGAAGTTAATAAAGATGTAGATACTAAAAGTATTCTGTGAATGAAATGAAACAAAAACTTAGATATAAATTAGAATAGTTTCAAAAGACAGGGTGTCTTTTTTTTTTAAGAAGCGAGCTGGATATACTGACCACATGACTGTCTTTTTAGCTGCATGGTGCTATTTTCCCAGCACTTCTTGGATCTGTGCTTATCTAACTACAGTTTCTTGTTTTACACATGTGGCATTATGAATTTAGTCTGATCTAGCTCCTTATTCCTATATCTACAATTGATGATTTTGATGTCAAAACTTACCAACGCCATTGTTTTCTTCTTGACCATGCATTTGTAAAAATGGCACGTTCAATGCATCTAAATATACAAATACTCATGCGAACAGAAAATATCTGAAAGTTAAGTTAATCAAGAATGAAATCAATTAGTTTACGCTACATAACTTGTTATAAACCGCCATTATAGATACACTAACTATGTTACTTTGGAAAGAAAAAAAAATTGATTACGAGTACGTATGTACCTTTAAAAAAAATTCTATCTATTCCTTTTCAATTGGGATATGTTGCTCAAGTTATTATATACTACCAGTATAAATCCATGTTAGTTTGGGGGAAAAATATTAAATACTCATGCGAACAGAAAATATCTGAAAGTTAAGTTAATCAAGAATGAGCTAAAAAAGAATTCTATCTATTCCTTTTCAATTGGGATATGTTGCTCAAGTTATTATATACTACCAGTATAAATCCATGTTAGTTTGGGGGAAAAATATTATTATATAAGTACATACATACTATTACCTAAGTTAATGTTTTTTAGGGGGGTTAAAGGGACTGGTTCACGATTTTTGATAAAAATATTTTTCATTTTTGATGTTAAACATTAGAAATATAGCTCATTTAATGTTGACAGCCAAAATTTTGACCTTCTGAATGCAAGAATTAAAGTAATATTTTAGCCTTAAATATGTGTTATGTAAACAAAGACTCGAGTCTTTTTTATGTAAACAAACAAACAAGTGAACTATTGATTTTGTAATATAATGCATCTTAATTTTGCATAGTCACAAATTTTAACTTTTAGATGACACATTTCACCCCAAAAATGCTTGAAATGTGAAAGATATAATAATACTTAGAACGATATCCATTTCTTTTGAAAATTTTGTAAGCAATAGCATACCGCAATCTTTGTTTACAAAACAAATAATAAAATCTCTAAAATGAGCTTCTGTGATGATATATCATCTTAATTTTCATGTGAAATCTTTCAAACACATTAGACAGTAGATTCTGATCATCAAAAGTGAAAAACAAAATTTTAGGTAAAATCGTGAATCAGTCCCTTTATCATATATCATTATGCGTTGATATTTCATAAAATAAAGCAACCTTTATACATAGTATTAAACAATTCATACCCAAGATGTTGCAGATTTTACATCAAAGACATACAAATACCATTTTTACTATGCTTGTGAGCTGATATTTGGAAATTTTCAATCAGAATTTGGGAAAAAGCCAGTCTGGGTCTGTTTATCAGACCTGCATGCAAGGGATATTAAGTATTATTATTACATTTCATTATATATCACATGTTTACTCCTTTATCCAGTGGATATCACCCATTACATCAATTTCAATTATTACACTATGTTTTCCTACGCTGTTTTGTGACCTCACAAGCAAACGTTATTTTTTTTTTACATAGTTTATTTACAAAATGTCAGAGCAAGGCAAAATTCCCAACAATACTGTAACGTAAATGAATAACACGGGGAGGGGGGTGGGGGTAGTTACCATGTGATTAAAAGAATCTCTCGTGGTTTGATATGATTTATATTCAGTGAGTTTTGTGTTTTCTTCTATCCCTGAGCCTTGGCAAGATTTTATGTAACAACACATGCAGATACCACATTTACAATGCTTGTGAGCTGATACTTTGAGAAATTTTCAATTAGAATTTGGGAAAAAACAGTCAATTTTCAATTGGGAATGGGTCTGTTTACTGGACCTGCATGCAAGGATATATTAAGCCCTGTATTACATTTCGTTATATATCTAATAGGCCTAGTACACATTTCCAATCAATATAATGACGCACTACATGTTTGCAGGAAATTCTAAGACTAGGATGAAATTAAGTTGATACCCGATTCATTGAAGTTTATTAAGTTGCTTTGAAGTTAAATTAGAATTATAAAAGCTTGCTGATTAGAAGTATCCATATACAATTGCTGAATTGTTATGGTATGATGGACTTTATATTGCTAGCCATTGACTCTAGAACATGAAATATAATGTAGCGTTTCCAGTCAATTACATGCTTTGATTAAAAGTCTGTAGATTTTTAGCTCACCTGAGCTTTTTTGATCATGCACCTTTGGTCTGCTGTCTGTCCATAAACTTTTAACATTTTTGACTCACAGGGCAAACTTGCCACAAAGCATGCTTTGGGTAAAGAGAATTTACTTATGTTGAAATGAAGTACTACATCCTTTTTTTGAAGTGATGATTCAGAATTCATGAAAATTTGGTGGCATCTTTTAAAAAACCATAGACCATGAATTGTCATTTGAATATGTGCAAGCATTCCTGTGTAGTGCAGATTCATATTTAATCGAGAGTGGGGCTTCAATAGAGATTCAGAGTTGTACATGAGAATATATAGGAAATTTGGAAAAAAGAAATATTTTCAAGATTTTTAATGGGGGGGGGGGGGGGGGCGGGGGGGGGGGGGGCTCTTGGCTCTTTTTTAAAAAAAAAAAAATCTTCTCCAAAACAGCAAGGCCATGCTAGTCATATTGATAGTGAAGCATCCCCATGTCGTGTGGAAATCATCATCCCATAGGGCTAGGTTTGAGTCATAATAGGGGGTCATAATGTGTCATGGGAGTAAAGAGGGTAAAATTCTTCTGATGACAAACAACAGAGCGTGACTCAGGTGAGTGTTGTGGCCTGTGGGACTCTTGTTAACCTTCACATTCGATTAGTAAGGGAGAAAATGTTTGCAGAATCAGAAGGAAAGCCGTTAGATTTCAAACAGTCAACCTCAAAATAACGTGTCTATCATTCAAAATAAACAGTCAACCTCAAATTAAGGTGTCTATCATTCAAAATAAACAGTCAACCTCAAATTAAGGTGTCTATCATTCAAAAGTAAATCTGACAGGGGAGACCCATCAATAGAGGGCTCGGCACCCATTAATAAGCCTTTACTAAATGTATAGATATGAAGCTGATAATACTTCTGTCATAAGTGAATGGTGTTTCCTGTTGAATGATTAATTCAGTGTTTGGTTTAGGAATTGATTAGACTTCATCATAGAACAGGTGGTGTATGAACTGCACATGTAGGTCAGGTATGGAATAAGCTAGCTTTTTTACCTGCTTCACCTATTCCATTGTGTTAATGGTGTTTAGTGTAAGGATTATCCACTCATTTCTGTTTTTCTAAGTGTTTCATTCTAAAACACAGCATGGTTTAAATTACTTGGGACATAGAATGAAATTTGTGGACTTTTAATTTTGGAACATGTTGTTTCACAGAAAGAAGGTAAGGCATTTATAATTCATGTATACATTAGCATTTTTTTTTTATAGAGATGATGATATTTGTTTATTTGATTATGAAGAGAGGAGGCTTTGCAGTGTAACCATGGTAATGTGAGATTTAGGAATATCAACAAACCAAAAGTGAAACAGTTAAATTCCTGCATTCATCAACTCCCAAATGTTGTCTTAGAATTACTATATCAGATCCCTCCTATTGTATTTAGTGATGACAGATGTTACAGTCACTGCATAGTGAAACATTGTTACTAGGCATGCAACCTCTTCTGAAGAACTTCAAAATCCATTTGAGAGAAAGAGAAGCAACTGAAATTATTAAATAGGTCTGTGTATGGTGGCTATATAAAATAGCCACATTTTGACCCCTTCATTCATTCCCGGTTTATATTGGTTTACTTTTGGAAGGTGTGACATTTGAAATGTCATCGTACTCTAGTTGTAACAGTAGGTCACTGATTCAAGTTATTTTATCACAATGTTTAATTTCTGACAGCTTCTGTCAAACTGAGTGATTATATTTAGAAATGCTACTTAATTAAGTTTTTCAGAATTAATTTGATGTGCATTGCATATAATTGTTAATTAAATAGGTTTATGATGAACAACAGATTTATTTCTAGTGATACTAACTCGTGGATTTTAGAGTTGCTATATATTATAATACCATATTTGATAACGTTAGATAATAAAGTGTCATGTATAATATTTAAATTATTACACACCGCTGTGTAAAAGATATCCATTCTGAGGGTTTATTGCTCAGATTACAAAATATGCTAAGATTACAGTGTTCATATGATGTTCATATAAAATGCATGTACACAGTACATGTTCAGCTTATCAAATATCAGTATACATGTACATAAAAACTGAGACTGCTCATTTTAGTCTAAGCTTAATTTGCTGAACACTCTTTACTAAAAAAAATAAATATATATACATGTCCCATGTTCTTCCTACTTCCATTTAAAAAAAAAATCTAAAGTAAACATGGTAGAGTGGGTCTGCGGATAAAATTTGAATAAACGGAATTTACTAGCTTGGTTGAAAGATATGTTTATTTTTTGTGACCTTTGACCTGGTAAAAGTGGAAGTGTTGGACCTGTTGTTTGCTCCCATCTCTCCATTCCTCTGTTACACAGGAAGCAGAGAGTGAATCTAAACTATGTGTCTCCAGACACATCACTAGACAGGCTGGTTCTTACAGTAGCTAAGTGACTCGATGTAGCTAGACCAAGCCAACACTACATAGAATACAACAGGAACTTCCTTCTTATAAAACAAAATTATACAGAGAGAGAGAGTACAGAGAGAGAGAGTACAGAGAGAGAGAGAGAGAGAGAGAGAGAGAGAGTAGAGAGAGAGAGTGCAGAGAGAGAGAGTGCAGAGAGACAGAGAGAGAGAAAGAAAGAGAAAGAGAGAGCATTAGTAGTAAAAATATATGCCCTTGTTAGTTTGCAAAATTTATGTCTATGATAATGGTAACTGCGCATGATTGACACATGGAAATGAGTTGATTTCTTTACTGACACTGCAGTTTATATATTGACAACTTCAGTAAGTCGATTACAAGCTTTCCAGGAGCATTTGCTGAGCTGGTCTATTTCAGTTATTGTACAGTAAGAGGGCTTGTTTTAAAAGTATGTTTATCATCACCACAAGGGGCCAGGACATTGTAAAACTAATTGTGAAAATATATTTTCAGATGTCAAAGATGATTCAGAAGTAGGTGTTGATGGGGTCAGCGATGGTTTAAAGGGCAGCATTCAGGGGAAAAGGGGCAGGTAAGGTTAGTGTGTAATTCCATAGAGTGATCTTTCATGTGAATAAGAATACATTAATGTAGGTAATTTTGATACAATGTATTTGAATACCTAATGTAATATATATAGGTCTGCAAACTGATTTATTTAGTTCAGAGACACAATGAATACAATGTTATAATTATAAAAACCAGCAAACTATTATTAACACATTGTTAAATTTGTTTCATTTTAAGGAGATGTGAATACTGTCAGTTTGTTGACTGATTGTATATTACTTGCATTGACAGCCATCACCTGTGTTGACCTAAAAAGAAATTGAATTTAGCAGCGACCTTCATTTTAGTACAAGTAATGCTACAATGTGTGTCCAAGTTTAAGCTTATCCAAGTCGATAAGGCACAGGCCCATGTAACATTTAATATCTAGTCATATTGACCATGACATTGTTCATAAAATGAGAAGTTACTTCTCCAACAATGATTAAATTCATTCACATTGCTTTGGTTTTCCTGTTTATTTGTGCATAATGAGCATATCCTGCATATTCCTGCATACCCAATCACATGCAGGAAAACACCAGGAATGTGTAACGTGCTCTAGCAACATTAAGGAAGGCAGATGTTTTCTGTTAAACAGCAGCATACATGTTCATATATAAAATAGCATTTTCTTTTATTTGAAAACTTTATGTGACATGCAGATATTTTTATGTAAGTTCAGATTTCATGGTCTTTTGCTTGCAAAGTTTTAACGACTACATGCAACTGTGGGTATAGCATTTTGAATTTTTTTTTTTACATGCTTGGTAAAGTCTATGCAGGTAAAGTGCATTGTGTTGCAATCAAATACTTTTAGCTTATTAGTGCTGTAAATTTGGAGGGTATATATACCATTTCATGATTTTGATGATAAGTTAATGTGGATGATTTATATATATGTCCCATGATAATAAGGATTATAATGTATGATCTTGGCCCCACAAAATTCTGAATTTTAAAGCTTCAAAGAAGGATTGTAAATCGTATACATTTCATAAAAGAGATCATGTCCGGTGCAATTTGATGTAATATGTCAGATATTTATTGGTCATAGGGATTGATTCAATTTTTCTCACATCTATTTCAAATGCTGAATTTTGTGAGTCTTCCTTTTTCAAAAAACAGAGCCCAGCTTTGGATGTACAAAAATTTTCTATTACTTTGAATGGAAAAAAAATATCTTTGGTATGAATATGAAGTTAGTTCAAGGCCTGCTCTTATATCTAGGAAAAAAACTGCATGAAGAAAATGACCATTGTATGTCAAAATACAGAAATTCGTCAGAAACTTTATTATGCCATAATTTTGAATCTAGGTGATTTTTGATCAAATGGAAAATAACAACTGAATTACATAGGGTTGTTGCCCAAGATATGAGAAATTTTAATGCCAAAGCAAAACTGTCTTTGATGGGCAAGAACCTTTTTATCTTACAGTTTTTTTATTAATTAAATCAATTACTGTATATACTCGCCTACAAGTCGGTTCGCCTATAAGTCGGTTGTATAGTTTTTAGGTTATTTTGGAGGGAATTGCCATTGACCCATTTATAAGTCGGTCTAACTTTTTTTCAAAAATCGGTTGACAATTTCAAATCAATGCTCTAATGTTTTTACCTGAGTTTCAAATAATATTTTGAGAAATGTGCCAATGTTTGATATTTTTTCTCGACAAATCAATTTCATATCAATACTCTTATGTGTTATCTCAATAATATTCTGGGATATGACATTGATATTTCCTTTTTTATTCTCAACAAATTAAACAGTTACTATTTTGTTTATTTCGTCCATGTTTTTTGTTGTTTAAAAAATACTAGGCTATACATTACGCCGTCCAGAAAAATACTAATCTTCTAAGGAAACTCCTATAAGTCGGACATAGAGTTTTGGACCCAAATTTAACTCCAAAAAATCCGACTTATAGGGGAGTATATACGGTAGCATACCATTGTTAGTACTTCTTTTCTCACTTAAGCTGAAGTACTTCTTTTCTCACTTAAGCTGAAGTAAGCTTTTGTTATTAATTTGTCGGTTTATGTCCAAGGCAAGTACAGATTTATTGCTTTTGATATCGGTATGAGATCAACAATGATTAGATCAATATAGGAGAGTATGACTGTATCAATCGATCATGTCAATATTGTCACAAGTGATGATGTTTCAGTATCCAATTAATTATACATTTAATGTCTGCAGGAATTATGGAATCGTGACAATATCTGTGTTAATGGTTAAAGTCAGCAGTAGGATTAAAGGGGGTGGGGTTGGGGTGGGTTAAAGCATGACAAAGTATCAGCATAGGAAGTCCAAAGTTTGAAGTTTTTATCTGGAATTGACATACCTTTACAGGAATTGACATACCTTTACAGGAATTGACTTACGTTTACAGGAATTGACTTACATTTACAGGAATTGACATACCTTTACAGGAATTGACTTACGTTTACAGGAATTGACTTACATTTACAGGAATTGACATACATTCATAGGAATTGACTGACTTACATTTATAGTTTTAGGGATATGGTTAGGTTGGTTTATGATAAAACTTGGATTAGCTAATGATAATAAAAGAGTAAGGATTCCAAGGTATTGTTGGGTTGGGTTAGGATGGGGTGAATTTTTATTACCTTGTCTTTAGGTGGGTCATATCATGGTACTGCAATGTCTGTGTGTCCTTCTGTCCATCCATCTGTTTGGGATTTTCTGTTTTCATTTTTATTTCTCTGTCACATATCAAGCTAAAGCTTACTAATTAGTTTCTTTGTGGATCACTCTATATCATGTTGCAGTTTTGACCCATTTCAGTTTCTCTTGATACTGGAGTTATGCCCCTTATATTTGAATTAGGGCACATGATTTGTCTGTCTTAATGTTTGCCAGTTAGGACCTCTGACAGCAATTCTTATTTTACAGAGTGCATATGACGAGGATTTGGATTTTCTTGTTTTTCTGAGGAAATTACAGGTTGTTGGACCGAGTCATTTTTGAGGAAATGTTACATATATATATTGCACATAGTGTTTGAATGGTATTAAAATGTGCATATGGCAAGGATTTTGATTTTTTTTCAATTTTTGAGAAAGTGACAAGTTGTTGAACATAGTCAGTCTTGAGGAAGTATTACATAGTGGGTACACGGTTTTTGTCCATCTAACTCCAAGTTTAAATTTTATTTAAAAGTATCCGCTTAGAGAAATTCTGTTGTTGACTCCTATACCGGAGGTACCGTTATCTGCTTTGGGAAATTCTGTTGTCGACTCCTATACCGGAGGTACTGATGTCCGTTTAGGGAAATTCTGTTGTTGACTTCTATACCGGAGGTACCGTTATCTGCTTTGGGAAATTCTGTTGTCGACTGCTATACCGGAGGTACCGTTATCTGCTTTGGGAAATTCTTTTGTCGACTCCTATACTGGAGGTACTGATGTCCGCTTAGGGAAATTCTGTTGTCGACTTCTATACCGGAGGTACTGATGTCCGTTTAGGGAAATTCTGTTGTTGACTTCTATACCGGAGGTACCGTTATCTGCTTTGGGAAATTCGGGGTATTCTGTATACACACTAGCACAGGTGTAAACATAGCTGCAGAACTGTAGCTCTCTGTAAAAATATTGTAACCCTATAACCCTGTTCTGTCACAATATTCTTACAGAGAGCTACAGTTCTGCAGCTAGTGTGAACAGTGATTGTCACAGAGAGCTACAGTTCTGCAGCTAGTGTGAACAATGATTGTCACAGGGAGCTACAGTTCTGCAGCTAATGTGAACAATGATTGTCACAGGGAGCTACAGTTCTGCAGCTAGTGTGAAGCAGCAAGTGTGAACAGTGATTGTCACAGGGAGCTACAGTTCTGCAGCTAGTGTGAAGCAGCAAGTGTGAACAGTGATTGTCACAGAGAGTTACAGTTCTGCAGCTAGTGTGAACAGTGATTGTCACAGAGAGCTACAGTTCTGCAGCTAGTGTGAACAATGATTGTCACAGGGAGCTACAGTTCTGCAGCTAGTGTGAACAGTGATTGTCACAGGGAGCTACAGTTCTGCAGCTAGTGTGAACAATGATTGTCACAGGGAGCTACAGTTCTGCAGCTAGTGTGAACAGTGATTGTCACAGGGAGCTACAGTTCTGCAGCTTGTGTGAACAGTGATTGCCATTTGAATATTGATAAATATACACAGATCAGATATACCAAAATCAACAAAATTAATGCAATCTTCAAAAATCTTGTTTACTCCAGGACATCAAGCAGACAAACTGTTTACGAAGCAATAATCCATCTACCAAAATTGTGAAATTCATGGCCTCTGGCTCCAGGGTGGGCTAAGTTGGTCATATATTGAAAATGCATTATATCTTAGAAAAATATCTTCTTTATTTCTGGACATTATGGACATCAAGTAGTTGACATGATTAATTGTGAAATTTCTGACCATAACCAGGATGGAGCTAGACTGGTCTTATAACAGATAAACTGTTTGTGTGGTTACTGTATATTGGGTAATTTTGGTGTCAGAAATATTTAGCACGGATTTTTTTCTTGAAAAAGTAGTTTGAAATCTTGGTGCTTTAGGCACATTTCCATTTAACAAGTGTATCATTTATAAGAATAAATATTTTGGCACTTTTTTTTAGCAAATTTTCCTCATCTGTCAAAAAAGACAACATTTCCAGCACACTTAAATTACCTGATATATATATATATATATATAAATGTTATTATATATATGGTTTTATGATATATATGGTAATATCATTTTTATGTATTGTAATGCACTTCACCATTGGTTCGTTTGATATCGCGTGTCAAAGTATAGCAATGCGAAGTAACTGGGTATTTCTAATTATAAACATAAAAAAACTCGGATTGACCTGTACTTTCTAATAATAGATAAGGGAAATTTTGCTACGTGCAACAATGAATGTGATTTGCTGACTTATGTCATTCCAACCAATCAAATTCTCTTTCTGGTTCACGTCATTACCTACGTCTAAACAATATGGAGGCGAAGCCTGTTTTCCCTAATTTTGTCAAGCTTTCTTTGAAAAATAATATAACAAATATTGCCCTTTCAATCGATCGATCCATAGATATATTGACTTCGCAGAAAAACATATCAACCTCACACTTCGTGCTTGGTCAATATGCTTTTCTGTGAAGTCGATATATCTATGGATCGACCTCATGAAAGGGCTATATTTGTATAATATGATATATATGGTGTAATGATATTATATATGAAATTTAAGAAGCCTGGGTTCAGATTCCATAGTAGGGCTTAGTTGATCATACATGTATATTGAAAATGCAATATATTTTAGAAAATCTTTACTCTTGGATGTCAAGAAAGGAAACTGCTAGCTGCAATAATTGAGCCCTATCCGATTTTTTTTATTCTGACGTTATCCCCTCTTCAAAAAAAAAAAAATCGAAGAGGGCTACATTATTGCAGCTAGGAAACTGCATGATTACCTATGGGTCCTACTTTAAAACTGTCAATTTCAATTGCCCTTTTAGAGCTCAAATAGGAAACTGCATGTTGCTGTGATGTGATAATTAACACTTCCTCACTTGTAAAGAAATGTTATTTTATAAATTGTGTGTGATAGTTGTTTAAGAAGTGAATTTCATTTTTAGCTCACCTGAGCTGAAAGCTCAAGTGAGCTTTTCTGATCACCTGTTGTCTGTCATCTGTCTGTCTGTAAACTTTTTACATTTTCGACTTCTTCTCCAGAATCACTAGGCCAATTTCAACCAAACTTGGCAAAAAGCATATGCCCTTGGGTAAAGAGCTTTCAAATTTGTTCAGATGAAAGGCCATGCCCCCTTCAAAGGGGAGATAATAAAAAAAACTGCAAAAATAGGGTGGGGTCACTTTAAAATCTTCTCAAAAACCATTAGGCCAGAGAAGTTTACATTTACATGAAAGCTTCCTGACATAGTGCAGATTCAAGTTTGTAAAATTCATGGCCCCCGGGAGTAGGTTGGGGCCGCAATAGGGATCAAAGTTTTACATGCGAATATATAGAAAAAATCTTTAAATATGGACCAAGGTGACTCAGGTGAGGGATGTGGCCCATGGGCCTCTTGTTGAAAATGCATGAGGGTCATTGAATTTGATGCTTCACACCAGCATACTTCATGAAGCAAATTAGCGCTTCATGAAAAGTAGGCCGGCACGGAGCGTTGCAGTCCTTTCCCTCATGTATTTTCAGAAATGAGGTTTATTTCTTTACATTTTCCTTCCATTGCTGTCGGAATTCACAGCCCATTGAAATAGACAATTATTATATTTATTTTTATTGATATTAAGCGCATTGTTCACAACTGCTATGTATTCATGAAGAAATGGTTATCATTACAATTCGTAGAGATAATTTGTAAGATCGGGGGTCAGGGGATAACGTAAGGGTTAAGATTAAGGTATTAAGGCATATGACTTAAGGTTATAATCAAGTTAGAGTTCGTTTTATGGTTAGGTTAAAGTTCAAGAGGTTATAATTGCTTTTATGGTTGGGTTAGGCTACTCAGTGAACATTGCCATTTGGTGTATTTGCTTCTCATTGGAATATGAATGGTAGGTAATTATCAATTGCAAAATGTTTAAATTTCCTGCCTATAAGGAATTGATTTTTAACACGGCTTGTGATCTACCTCGGTATAATGAAATGTATGTAATACAGTCTAAATCTCATCACATTCTTCGGCCATGTCATGAATTTTCTTGACAATCAATTCTATTGACATTCCTTTTCTCTGTGTGAAATTGAAACATATGTTATGAAACACCTTGTATTATTTGTGTTTGACATGTGTTGTTGTCATTGTTCAATAGATCATGATCATGCTTTATTGCACATTTTTATGTTGCGGTAGCTCTGCAGTTGTAAGATCTTTCACTTTGTGACCGGGGGTTGGGTTGTAAGATCTAGCTCAGCTCATGCCATGGCTGCGTCAGACCCAAGACTTGAAAATAAGGTAGTTGCTACTCGTTCACCAAATATGCTCAGTATTTAGAAGTGAAATACTACCTTGAAAAGGAAGTCTCATTTCGGGCATATGTTAGTGAGTTGAAGAGCCCTCACTGCTACAGTCCTGAACACCAAGCATAGCACAGCAGGTGACATCTCAATATGAACAAAAACTTCTCAAAGGGACGTAGAAGAAATCAACAGATTCTGTAAAGATTTCAATTGGCCTTTTACCGACCCATGCACTGTAAAATTCTGTATAGTCTGATATAACTGATGTCACATCTGTTTATGAGTAAAATAGATGTAAATGATTTGTCTGCTACTAGAATTTAGCAATGCATAAAAGTGAAAAAAAATATGTATTAAAATTGTTATTGATTGAGTATCAAGACATATATGCCCACCACTAGTCTTTGCACACATGCAGTCCTCACAAGCTTGGTCCACTTAACCATGCAAGATCAGTCTGCTTTATCACACAACGACCTTGGCAGGCATACAACATTTAGACAATAACCTATAAGTATATTGGTGAGAGAAAAAAATGTTAATTTTTATCAGCTCACCTCTGGTCTAAGTTTGTTCATTATCTGTCTGTTGTGTGATATTTATATATTATGAAATTTTCACATATTTTATTATGAAGGACCACAAGACCAGTTTCAACCAAATCTGACACAAAGCATTATTGAGTAAAGGGCACTTGTTCAAGTGAAGGGCCATTAGGATACTATTTATCAACTTATTCTGGAAGCATAGTCATTCTGAGTAGTTCAAGTTTATACCATGACCCCCAGTAGTTGCATTCAAAGTTTTACAGAGGGATATGTAGAAAAACCTAAGTTATAAATCAATCTCTCAAGAAATGCAGGGACATAGTTTGTCAAATTGATCTGCAGTCATCTTTATATAATGTATTTAAGTTTTATAATCCACCAGCTCCAGAGCCCGGACAGAGTATAAAATTATACTTAGGAATATAGAAGAAAAAAAGCCTTTATAGAATCAAAAGGGCAATATATTGTATTAAATTTGCAAGCATCAATCAATTCTCAGATAACGTAGGTCCAAGTGCTAATCCATTACATGACCGCAGGGCCTAGGATGGGGATTTAAAGAACTTTTCAAAAAATGAAGTAATATGCAAACATACTACTTGTGTTATATTTTTTTATTCAAGTTATCGTAAAACCTTAATTGACAAGTATGAGGCTACCTAATCACGAATACAATTTTAATTGATACTATTTGTTCAGATGAGCAATGTGGCCTATGGGCCTCTTGTTAGATATTCTAAAAAAGCACTTAGGTCCTTAGTTTAAATGCTGGTAGGTCAGACGGAGACTGGATAATTTCAGTGTGTAATAGTTTGTATTGATGCACACATGATAGTGAAGATCCTGTTTAGAACGGGATGTGAGTGAAGTATTTATGCCCGTCTGTATCTGCTTCTTTCACCCACAGGTCTGGGGACAGTTTTGCAGTATTGATGTAAAGTGAAACCCTCTCCTTCTCCCATGCTAAATGATTTGGAATTATGGAAATATGCAAAAAAGTTAGTGTTTCTTATCTCATTGATGTGGTTAGACATGGTAGTTGTATGAAGACTGTCACCGCACACCACTAGGCTATGTACTGAAAGTTATCTTGATTAACACCGTGCATGTTGTTTGTGCACTTACTTGAACTAAGACAAGAAACTTTGATTTCTATCAGGTTCTTATCAAAAAATTGCTTCCCTGCACTATGCATTTTAGCAGGTAGAATTTTAATGCATAATTTAAAGAGATGTTTTATTTTTTCCAGATGTTTTTGTCAACCTTAAAATGACCTGAGGGAATGCAAACCATAAACGCTGGGAAAACACACCAAAATACCCCCAAACACACAGACCAACAGCCAATGTGCCACTGAAAACACCCCATCACTGCTTATAAATCAAAACAGTGATACATATTGATTTCACCAGAAGGAAAAAAATCAACAAAAGTTAAATTAAAGCACTCCTAATGAACGATATACAATATGTTTGAATTGATTGTTAGAAGTATGTAAATGACTATGCATCATATTCAGAGTGTACCACAAAGTGTTGAGGGAACAAAGTTTGGATCTGTGATAGCGTCACAAAGGCAGTGAGGTGAACACGTTTTTGACATGAGAGTGAGACCAACTCGTCTGTTACGGAGCCTCTTTTTGGTAGTGCTAATCCTTTTTGTGATGCTCAACATGCATGTGTTGTTGAATTTCAATTCCCACCACCCAGCATCCATGGATATTTCCCTCCTCCACAAACTGAGAAATCCGGACAATTATGTCAACCCTCACGTGCAGGTCGGACATGAAAAACTTGACACCATCACACCTCAAAGTAACGAAGCCAAACTGGAAGTGTTCATCCCACCGCTTATGTATAATCAGACATTTTTGAAAGGAGATGTTCAGGAAAACAATTTAACACAAATTAAGTCAGAAATAGATAAAATCAATCGAGAACAGTTTATCCATAATTTGCATAAGTTTGGACTTAAATTACGGACAGACAGTGTTGTCATGGTAGTCCAAGTCCATGATCGAGCTCAGTACCTCCAAATGCTTGTGGACTCGCTACGTAAAGTGAAGAAAATAGAAGAGACACTTGTGATATTTAGTCATGACGTATATTCAGAGGCCCTGAATAAAATTGTGCAATCTATAGACTTTTGTCCGGTAAGTATTGTATTTTGAAGTTTTACTACACAGTATTATTAATTAGGGCCCTCCCCTAGGGTGGGTGCCCCACAGTAAACCCTGTCTGTCTGTCTTACCGCCTGTCTGTGAACTTTTCACATTTTTGACTTCTTTTCCAAAAGCACTGGGCCAATTTCAAGCAAACTTGGCAAAAAGCATCCTTGGGTGAAGGGCTTTCCAGGGCTCAACATTAACTTTTTTCCCTATTTGTCCATTCGGACAAGGGACAAAGATATTTACTTGTCCGAACTTCAACTTCATTTGTCCGAAACATTTTCAAAAAAGGATCTAATATTGTCAACTTCAAAACTGTATTTAATTTACTTAATATATAGTCTATTTTTATACCTGCTTGATTGATTTTTTTTATCTTATTCTCTTGATAAAAACAACAAACGCATAAAACAAAATTTTATCTAGACTTCCTATCTTGAATCAATGACTTCGTAAGATCCATGGATGATTGAAAGTAGTATGCAATAAGTGAACACCAATCCCGATTGAGTTTGACTCAGCTAGTTTACATAGCGATTGATATTGGGAGGGATCAAAGTTCGTTTTCTATGCATTACACATGTACTTCCGACTCTCAACTACCGATAAACTTTTCACAAATTTGTTTGGAGACTTCTTTACATAAGAAAAGCACTTGTCCAATCGGACAAGTGCCCATCAATATTCACTTGTCCGAAATGTTTTTCCACTGGTACCGGACAAGCGGACAAACATTAATGTTGACCCCTGCTTTCAATGTTATTCAAATGAAGGGCCATACCCCCTTCAAAGGGGAGATAATCACAAAAATAGGGTGGGATATCATTTAAACATTTTTTCAAGAACCACTGGGCCAGAAGAGCTGAAATTTACATGAAAGCTTCCTAACATAGTGCAGATTTAAGTTTGTTAAAACCGTGACTCCTGGGGTTATGTTTAGGCCACAATAGGGGATCAATGTTTTACATGCGAATATATAGGTAAAATCTTTAAAAATCTTCTTCTCAAGATCCACTGAGCGGGGAAGTAAACATTTACATGAAAGTTTCCTGACATAGTGCAGATTCAAGTTTGTTAAAATCATGACCCCCCAGGGGGTAGGATGGGATCATAATAGGAGATCAAAATTTTATGTACAAATATATAGGGAAAATCTTTAAAAATCTTCTTCTAAAGAACCACTGGGCCAGGAAAGTGAAAATTTACATGGAAGCTTTGTGAAATAATGCAGATTCAAGTTTGGAAAAGTCATGGCTCCTGGGGGTAGGTTCTGGCCACAATAGACAGATAGAGATAAAAGTTTTACATGCGAATATGTAGGGGAAATCTTTCAATATGCAGGGCCAAGGTGACTCAGATGAGCGATGTGGCCCATGGGCCTCTTGTTTGTATAGAGTTATAGGACTAAGAAGTTTTTGATATTGATAAGATAATAGCACTTTTTATGGCACACAATAACATGAGATAAGAGAGATTGAGAGAAGATTTTCATGGAATTTAGATGTAATGCTCAGATTCATATTGTACCATATGTACTCACTAATAAGTGGGTTCGTCCGTACATCTGTTGTATTTTGTTAAGATTATTTTGGAGAGATTTGCCATTGACCTGCTTAGAAATCAATACAACTTTTTGCCAGAATCGGTTGACAATTTCAAATCAATGCTCTTATATTTTTACCTCTGTTTCAAATAATATTTGAAAAATGATGCCGATATTTAATCTTTTTTCTCAACAAATTAATTTCATATCAATACTGTAATGTATTTCCCTGTATCAAATGATATTTTGGGATATGACTTCGATATTTAACCTTTTATTCTCGACAAACAAAACAGCGTTTCGTTCATCCTTTTTGTTTGACTTGTCGTATATATTTTGAACACCGATCTCGATTGTTTTTTCTACATTAAATGTTCTTTGTAAAATCTCCCAAATAAAATAAAAATGTATGTTTTACAATTGCATTTGATAAATTTATATTGAACCACTAAATAATGTGATTATTGAAAATAAAAGCATTCAGAGTTACTATTTCAGAGCACATCAATGTATTATATAGTCAACATAATTCCATACTCATTGTCACTAGCGAGTGTTATGACAGGATTTTGTGGTCACTATCAGCACCATTGAGGTGCTCAATATCCAAGAGATATCCGTTGTTTTAAACTTGATCTATTTGATATCGGTAATTATCATTAGTGTTGAAAAATTGGGAAAATTTCATAGTCGATAATTGGTCATAATCGAAAGAACTGTTTCGATCAATGATTGATATAATCGGTATTTACATGTAGTTAATAATGTTTGATATTTTTGGAGTTATTTCTATGTAGTTTTATGGATATGTGCAGCATACACACTAACTGGTGTCACTGAATTCCCAATTTTCAATGTAGAGTCCACTCTGACTCTCCCCCGCACATGTCTCGATATAAAAGTGGGAGTATCAGTTAGATGAATCTTAGATTAGATATTAATTAGTGTACAGGTGGCAATCGATTATGAAAAATAGAATCGATAATCGGAATCGAAGAGCCAAAAACAATCGATTGTCAGTGACAATCGTTTCATCACTAATTATCATGATTAATTTTCATTCCGTTTACCAGAATGATTATAGACTCTGAATCTAATTAAAATCATAGCTTCTCTTAACCATCACACCTTCTCCAGGGTAACAGAGAATATCTTATTTTAATTAGATTGATAATCTCTAAATTACCTGTAGCCCTTACCTGACACTGTGTTTACTTCGTGCACACACAACCCGAGAAACTGTGCACATGGAATACGATTAATTTCATAATCAGCTGAGATTTAGTAGAGTCAAGAATTATATTCTAGTAAATTATCTTTTACTAATATTCTATATTCTAGACAGTACTTAAAAATATTTCAATATTAAATTGGGTTTGCAATTCAATTTTGCTGATAAATGATAGATTTATGTAGTAAGTCAAGTTATTGAAAGAATTAGTTATGAAAATAATTCACAAAATAAATATCATACATTTAAGATAAAATAAAATAATTAAATTATGTAATTACTCGGGACTTTATGCATAATGTTAGAGTACATAAATGATAATATGTCTAGTTTTGTCAACGATAATCAAAATAATTATCGGGGTTGTTTCAAAGAAAACTGCTGTATTACACTGTCCAGAAAAATACCAATCTTTTTAGGACTCGCCCATAAGTTGGACATAGAGTTTTGGACTAAAATTTGACTCCCAAAAATCCGATGAATAGGCAAATATGATCACTGTCTGTCTGTCCGTCAGCACTTTCTGTAACACACAACTTAAATTTCCTTGGTAATATTTTTATAAATTTTGTACATTGTACTTGGATTAGGCAGAGAAAGACCCCTTTCGATTTTCATATCTATCATGGGGCTCTTTCTGACTTGTCAGATTCCTAGCTTCATGGTTGATTATCTAGTTACCTAGTGAGTGGATTTCAGACCTGACAAGGCGATACCTGGTCTGTTGATTTGGTATGTAACTAAATGATCCGGTGTTATCCTGTACTCTGAGCCACTAGATGGCTACAGATTTACCTCACCAATGGCCATTACTATCTAGAAGCAATTTATCAAATACATTTATTCGAATGTTGACAATAATAACACTGAGTTTAAGTATGAACTGAAAAAATTCTCCACATTCATTTATCATGTTTATCATATAATCAGCTGACCTACTCATGAACCTTTGGATTTAGCTCCATGTAGTGTAGATCAATCAAGGATCAAACAGTATAAGCAAGGGTGTGCAATTAGAATACTAGCACAGGGGCTAGTGGCAGTAGGGAAGTTAATACATGTACCAGCCCAAGATCGTTAGTTACTAGCCCATGAAAACTGACAGTAATATAACAAAATGCCTTAAAATGGAGTTGATACCTGCAAGTTGAAATATGAATATGCAACCTATGATCAGTTTCACATCTTTCATTATTAAACAATTTGTTCGATAACTTCTGGCCAAGTGGTAAATGATTCAGTTTAATTATGATTGTATGGCATTTCATACTTTCTTCACGGAATGTGAACAACCTTCAAGTTGAAGAAATTTATATATTTTCCCAGGACCTTTGGATTTCGCTATATCTTGATACTTTTACAGTACTTGAAATACATGAGACTTTTTTTTTCATCAAAGTACAACAGTCATGTAGTGTAACCGTGACTGGTGGTTAGTCCAAGAGAATTAATTCCTGTTATGTAATCAATGTAACAAAAGTGTTCTGTTACTGTAACACTGATGTACATTAAGATATGGTTTAAAAGAATATGCTTTTGAATTACTGCCTATTGTGAATTACTGAATATTGTAAAATGCTGCTTATAATGAGGTCCATTTAATTACTGAAAGGTGAAGATAACAAACAGTAAGTGATTTTTTGTTTTTAGCAAAAAATGATTGGATATAACGAATATTAGCAAATTAATTTCCTCGTCAGTCCTGGCATTTTTAAGAAGTTCTGTGTTTTACTATTTTAAAATCATATTAATTGCAGCACATGTGTGTATCTTTTCAAAATTGATTCAATTTTGCAAGGTCAGACTTTCAAAAACGCAATAGTGATAACTTAAATATTTCGAAATGTTAACATGTAGTGATGATAATGACACCACTTCAGATTACATCAGATGAAATCGTATAAAAATTTAAATGTGGGGCAGAATAGAACTTTCTAAATGATATTTCTCTGAAACTATAGCAAGATGAAGATTCCATTGTTCAAACTGTATCCTGTTATAAATACTACATGTAATTTAAAAGGAAAGTAATGGAAAATCCGGTGAAAATATAGAGTAAAAATAAAATGCATGTAATTATAGGATGTATTTAGAATTGCTTCAGATAACTGTAAACCATGAATTTAACTTAAAAAGCATATTCATGTTTGTAAAAGTTGTTAAATTCTAATAAATATGGGAAAACCGATGAAAGTTACAGCAGAAGCACTTTATTTGTGGAGTAGATTTTTGTGATTTGAGGAAAAATAAACCTGGTTATGGAGACTTGATTTATTATTTTTTACTGACTAGTTCAGTCTTTCTTGTATGCACAGTGGAGGATTTATTTCTGGGTATGTCCTGACTACAAAATTGAAAAGAAAAAACAATCAGCCCCCACAATTATTTAATTATTATGATTGATTTTACAGTATTCAATTACACGAAGTTTTAGCTCGCTGGGATGAATATCCAGAGAGCTATTGTCATGAACTGGATGTTAGAGGCAGCAGCACTATTTAATGGAAAAACTTTAATCTTGGCTATGTCTTTTAAACCAAAGCGACAATAGGGCTTTGATATTTTACATAAAGATGCTTGATCACGAGGCATTTCTTTGGGTACTAAGACTTCTGATCTAGTGACAATGATCTTGGGCATTCTTGGCTATATCTTGTGAAGCTGGGGATAGGGTAAGTAAAGTTATTGCCCCCCCCCCTATCTATGATGTCCATTAGCTAGTAATGATGATATGCACAATAAGAAAAGAGGTGACAGAGTTATGGTAGAATAATTGCTTTCTGTATGGTATGAATCCTACAGGACTGCTGTTATTGTAGATAAATATTTTGTGCTGTGGTAATTGTGCTTTGTACAGTTGAAATATTGAGTGTGTTTGTTCAGTTCTTGAAGATAAGGCCTAATAAACACATATTAATATCCATCGCAACCAATTAATCCACAATTCTTCTGTTTTATCTAGGTGATGCAGATATTTATGCCTGTGACTGCTCAACTTCACCCAAAAGAATTCCCTGGTGAACACCCCAACGATTGTCCCCGCAATATAAAAAAGGCCGAGTAAGTCACTACTGCTGTAAAATGAGCTATGGCAATCATCGATTCACTAAGGTCACAGATGAAAGATTGTTTAATGATATAACTTTGTAATAAAAAGATCACAGAAGGTTGTGCTGATGATTCATTGATTAGATTATGAAGAGAGAATGTGATTAATTTTCAACCAAGGTCATTTGGAAAAGGTTAAGGCCACAGGAATTGGCATTTTGAATTGCTGTCTGAATACTACATGTAACTGTGCAATGTTGAAATTGAAGATTTGCGGACCTAGAGCTTTAAATCGTAATTTTTAATATTTTTTCAGGGCAGCAACTAAAAAATGTAACAATTGGGAACACCCAGATAAATATGGACACTACAGAGAAGCTAAATACTGTCAAACCAAGCACCACTGGTTATGGAAGGTAAGAGACTTGCTGGCAAATCAAGCAACACTGATTATGAGAGTAAGGGCTTATTGGCAAACCAAATTGCGGAGGGTATTATGTTTTTGTCAGCGCAGCTCCTCTGAGACCGCTCAACAGGATTTTGTGAAACTTTGTAGTTAATAAGGACACACTGTGTAGATGTGCATATTCTCAGAAAATCCTGATTCAGTAATGTTTCTTGGAGTTATGCCCCTTTTGAACTTAGAATTTCGAGCCCGCCTGTCCTGTTCTTGTTTGTGCAACTCCTTTGAGACCGCTCAACAGAATTTAATTAAACTTTGTAGTTAATAAGGACACACTCTGTAGATGTGCATATTCCCAGGAAAGTCTGATTCAATAATTCTTTTGAGAGTTATGCCCCATTTGAACTTAGAATTTCGAGCCCATCTGTCCTGTTCTTGCAGTAATGCATAACATTACCATTCATTATGTGAGGCTGTTGGAGTGTAGGGTATGTGAGCTTGCTCACTTTTGCTTTCTTTCATTGGCAAACCAAGCATCACTGGTCATGGAAGGTAAAGACTTATCATAATTTCAATGTAATGTTATTATGTCTCCCCTTCAAAGGGGAGACATGTTTTTGTCGTTTTTCTTCTTATTCTAAGTCTTCAACCAAATTTTGACCAGGCCCTAACTAGAGAACCCTTTGACTTTAAGACTTCAAACTTGGAACGTAAGGAGATGGTATGGAGGAGGGGTGCTCGCCCTCAAAACTTTTGACCTTGACCCACTTATAAAGTCAAGGTCAATCTTTTATGTCAACATATAGTCCAGGCCAATAGCTGAGAACCCTTTGACATTACGATTTCAAACTTGGAACGTGGCAAGAGGACATAGATACAAGATGCACTGCACCAAATTTTTTTTACCTTGACCCCTTTCTTCATTCGAAGTCAAATTAAGAAAAACATGAATAGACCATAACTTTAGAACCCTTTGACATTTAGGTCACAAAGTTACTCAGGTATAACAAAGAATTGACAACTTTTTTTTCTCAGTGTGAGTGACAACTCCATAATTTAACACTTCAGTTTTACTGATTATTTCAGGAAAAAGAATTTCTCTAATTGTATAAGTTAATAATTTCTTTGTTAAAATATCTCTCCATCTTATTTTTTTCATGGTTATAAGCTGAATAGGTGTTGTAAAATTCCCAAAGGTAGATGTGCACTAACCAACCCTAAAACTATAAATAGAATAGAAAGACTGAACTTAAATGGTTAGCTATAATAACAAGAATTCTATTGGTCAGAAATAGTAACAGTAGAAGAGTTTTCTGGAAGTTTTCTTTGTGTGATATGAATGGAATGACCTCAAATATAGATTGACAAACAGATGAATGGTACATGCACATGTGGACACTTTGTGAGATTTTAAAAAGTGAAATTGATAAGAGTTTAGTAAAGTTCATTTAATCAATAAAAAAAATTGTATCAGAGAGAGAGAGAGAGAGAGAGAGAGAGAGAGAGAGAAGGCACCCTTTTCTTTACTTAAAGTAATCAAGTAATCAAAAGTAATTTTGAAAGAAAAATATAATCAAATTTGATTTTATTCCAAATTTATTGATTTAAAAACACTTGAAATAATGTTTCAAATGAGAGAGAGAGAGAGAGAGAGAGAGAGAGAGAGAGAGTGTGTGTGTGTGCACCTTTAAATAAACATGTAAAGTAATCAAATGAATAACTGAGAGAGGAATATATTCAATTTGATTTAATTGATGTTCACTTTGAAAAAAAAATCCTAGGGAAATAGCTGCAAAAGACACTGAAATCAACTCAGATTTACCTGTAAAAACAATTTACGCATGAGTAACTTTGTGACCTAAATTCAGATCAAATGTGATTCTTGGCTGACCAAATTGTAAAGTCTATTGATCAATCCACCAGGCAATTGAAAACTCAACCGGTCTTTTGTAATTCGCTGTAAGACTTCAAACTTAGAATATGAGAAGGGGGAATGGAGAATTCCACCAAATTTTTTGACCTTAACCCATTTATAAAGTCAAGGTCAGTTTTTTAAAGTCCAGACCAAAAGCTGACTTGACAACCGTTTGACATTAAAACTTCAAACTTGGAATATGGAGAGATGATATGGAAGAGTGCACCAAAATTTTTGACCTTGACCCCTTTCTTCATTCAAGGTCAAATTAAGAAAAACATGAATTGACCATAACTTTAGAAAGGCTTTGACATTAAGACTTCAAACTTAGAATATGAGAAGGGGAAATTCCACCAATTTTTTTTTATCTTGACCCATTTATAAAGTCAAGGTCAATTTTTTATGTCAAAATATAGTCCAGGCCAAAAGCTAACTTGACAACCGTTTGATATTAAAACTTTAAACTTGGAATATGGAGAGGTTATATGGAAGAGGGGTGTACACCATAAACATTTTTTACCTTCATCCACTTACAGTGTCAAGGTCACTATTTTACATCAAGACTATAACCTGAGAACTATTTGACATTATGATTTCAAACTTACAACTTAGAAAGCAGATATTAAGACAAGATGTACTGTACCAAAATCTTTGACCTTGACCCATTTCTTCATTCAAGGTCACTCTTTTACATCAAAGTATTTTCAAGACTATAACCCGAGAACCCTTTGACATTAGGATTTCAAGCTTACAACATGGAAAGCAGACATTAAGACAAGATGTACTGTACCAAAATTTTTGACCTTGACCCATTTCTTCATTCAATGTCATGTTTCAAAAAAACTTGATGATTTCATAACCAAGATTTGTTTGACATCAAGACTGCAAACTTGTAATATGGAAAGGCAATATTGAGGAGGGGTGCACATCACCAACATTTTTGACCTTGACCTACTTACATTGTCAAGGTCACTCTTTTACATCAAAGTATAGTCCAGACCATAACCTGAGAACCCTTTGACATTAGGTTTTCAAACTTACAACATGGAAGGCAGATTTAAGGCAAGATGTACTGTACCAATTTTTTTTTTACCTTGACCCATTGATTTTGATGCAAGCCGTTGTTATTGCCTCTTACGCTTGTACTCATTATTGTTGCCCCGGTTATTAGACAATCAAACTTTGAAGGGGAGACATCTGGTTTTTTTGTAAAAAACAATAACCACTAGCCGATATTGGAATTACAGTTATTTAAACGAACTTTTACTAGTATATTTGATCTAAGTAAACAAAAACATGGCAGGAGCCTTGTTTACGTAACAAAGAATTGTGAGTTCTGTATCTCCCATGTACCTTGGCATCTGACATTCAAATTTTTGCTGACCATTAGAAGTACCTTAGTTAAGCATTCTAAACATTAAAAGTTGAAAAATAAAATTAGAAAATTTTCAGCTCAAATCGTGTCCTTAACCCTTTAAATATAAAAATATGCTGTTTATTTTGTGATCTTGGTAGGTTCCCAGCTCAGTCCATACATACATATACATGGTGATGTCAATAAATGATCAGTGCTATTTTGGTAACTGAAGATGGAAATTGATGAGGATTTGTTTTCTTAAAGTACATTTATTGATAACTTTCAAGAGGATTAAAACTATTTACAATACCAAAACTGAAATGATAAACAAAATGGGAAAAAAGGAGTAAGAATAAACGGCAATCATTAAGTTGTTCTTACACATCAGCAAAAACAGTGCAGAAGTTACATTGTATGGATAGAAGATTTGAGAAGTTCTATGATAAACAGAATTTTTTTCCACGATAACATTCACTTCAATGTTATCAGACAAAATCTACTTTGAGGTAATACTTGCTCTGCTTTCTTGTGATATTTGAAATTATATCATGACTAGGGATAAAACAAAATTATTTTTTTTGCGCTGCCTGGATATCATTGTAACCAAAGTTATTTGTTCATTATTCTACCTTGGATTTTCCCTGTGGGAATATAATCACATCTGCTAGTTGGAAACTCTACTCCACAAGTATTGGAAGAAATTTAAAAAACCTAGATTTCTCCTTACTGTAATCCCACCCAGCTACTTTCTGTGGATGCAATATCTCATAGCAAAACTTCATTTCTTCATGAAGCCTATCATTGAACCATCAATCAAATTGAATTCACCAATGAGTACCGTCAGAAGCAGATCAACTGCTTTGATACTTCATCATTAAGAACTCCCAAGACGAGCTTTCCACAAGTCTGCCTATTTATACCTTCATGACAATGCCTGCCCAACCCCAAGCACATGATGGGAAGAATTCATACCACTGTCCTGGCTATCAGTAATGCAGGTATCGGATATTATCTACACCATAAACAACTATCGGCGAACTTAATATATATCTTTAAATTTAAATTTTTTTAAATTTATGGTTTTCACTTCATTACAAACTCGCTGTCCAAACCAAAACCATCAAGTTGCAGTGAAACATTTATGGAAATCTTCCACCCTGGACTCAATATTAAAGCACCCTTGTCTGTTGTGGCTATCTTTCCAGGAAGAAGATGCTATATGCTAAGACACATGGAATTGAAAATAAAATGTGTGTCTGAGTAGTGGGGAAATTTTGAGACTATTGGACAAAACAGTTACGTGATTGACAACTTGGGTCTATATGAAATATATCACGTAATGTTTTTGGCACATCTGTCCCCCTTGCATCATGTTAAAAACATTATGTAATATATTTCATTAAGCGCCCCCCCCCCCCCCTCCTCAGTTATCATGTAATTATAACTTCTGATGATGGTCAATTACAGAATATTTATATACCACAGAAATTCATGTATCATTTCAACTAAGTACAAGAAATAGAATATCAGGAAATGAATATACATATTGCTCTGATGCAACTTGAACAATGTTGGGATTATCATTTTTTTGGCAACCTTCTAATTTTTTAGCTCACCTGAGTTGAAAGCTCAAGTGAGCTTTTCTGATCACCCGTTGTCCTACCATCTGTCTGTCTGTCTGTAAACTTTTCACATTTTCGACTTCTTGTCCAGAACCACTGGGCCAATTTCAACTAAACTTGGCAAAAAGCATCCTTGAATGAATAGCTTTCAAGTTTGTTCAAATGAATTTGGGCCATGCCCCTTTCAAAGGAGAGAAAATCACAAAAATGCAAAAATGAGGTGGGGTCATATAAATTTTTTCTCAAGAACCACTGTGCCAGAGGAGCTGAAATTTACATGAAAGCTTCCACACATAGTGCAGATTCAGGTTTGTTAAAATCATGGCCCCTGAGGGTAAGTTGGGGCCACAATAGGGGATCAGAGTTTTAATGCGAATATATAGGGAAAATCTTTAGAAATCTTCTTCTCGAGAACCGCTGGGCCAAGAAAGTACAAATTTACATAAAAGCTTCCTGACATAGTGCAGATTCAAGTTTGTTAAAATCATGGCCTCCAGGGGTAGGATGGGGCCAAAATAGGGGATCAAAGTTTTACATACTTTATGTAGGAAAAATCTTTTAAAATCTTCTTCTCGAGCTCCGCTGGGCCAGAAAAGTTTACATTTACTAAAGCTTTCTGAGATAGTGCAGATTCAAGTTTGTTAAAATCATGGCCCCCGGGGGAAGGATAGGGTCACAATAAGGGATCAAAGTTTTACATACAAATATATAGGGAAAATCTTAAAATCTTCTCAAGAATCACTGGGCCAGAAAAGTTTACATTTACATGAAAGCTTTCTGAGATAGTGCAGATTCAACTTAGTAAAAATCATGGCCCCTGGAGGTAGGTTTAGGTGACAATAGGGATAAAAGTTTTACATTGGAATATATATAGAGAAAATATTTAAATATGGGCCAAGCTAGGTGACATAGGTGAGCGATGTGGCCCATGGGCCGCTTGTTAAGTTTTGATTATAGTTCTAGAAAGGATTACAGTAGGAGATAGAAATAATGGTGGTAAAACCAGTACATACCAATGGAAAATTTAAGATTGATGGGTGCACTATAGTGGTTCTAAAAACAGTGCAGCAAGCTTAAATTATGATTAATTCATAGATATTGTACAAGACAAATTATTATGATGCAGGAGAATGGGCTGTGTTAATGCCACTGATGAACTGGTCGAAGAATATTTACCAGGCCCCAAAACCATAAACTGAGAATTTTGATCACTTATATCTTAAGATTTATCTAGCACAGAGGTTTAAAAAATCTTGTGGTTTATAAAAAAAAAAATCAAATTCAAAAATATACTGAAAATTTTATTTATTTATGAAAATTATTTCAAAAGTTAGCTGGATTTGTTAGACTTAAGTCTATTCTCAGTTTATGATCTTGAGGCCAGATTTATGGAAAATTCATACCCAAAATTTAAGTTTTATGTAACACATCAGATTTTTTTCTGTAAACATGTGACTGAAGGTTGTTTAGTTCCAATTAGCTTTTAATAATGAAACTAAAAATTCTCCCAGAGAGGTGTGTTTAGGACTCAAGCTAAATGCTGATGTTACATCAATTTTCACTGTGATCAATCTGAATGCATATTATATAAATTGTTGGTACAAAAACATTAGTTATTTTAAGGGAAAAATGGGCATTTTGGTACCCAATTGTAAAAATCTCAAATTCTTATTTTTCAAAAAACAAATGAAGAATCAGGTACGGAAACAATTTTTACTCTACTGGTCAAAACGACGTGAAGAGGGTCAGAAATCAGGAAAACTCACAACATATTTTTCGTATAAAGAAAACTTTACTATGGAAAG
The DNA here is from genome assembly GCF_947568905.1 of Ostrea edulis. NCBI lineage: Eukaryota > Metazoa > Mollusca > Bivalvia > Ostreida > Ostreidae > Ostrea > Ostrea edulis. The sequence continues at coordinate 17,627,420 of NC_079172.1, forward strand.
TTATATATTTTTAGAATCCCTAGAATTAAGAAAAACTCTATGTAGATTTCGAATTAGTGCACATGACCTTCGAATTGAAAGAGGAAGATATGAATTTACAAAAACCAATTCTGGCCAGAAGATTTCTTTAGAAAGAAACAAAAGAATTTGCGAATTATGTAACATTAATTGTGTAGAAGATGAATTTCATTTCCTTACTGATTGTCCATTCTATGTTGAAGAGAGAAATATGTTTTTTAATGGTATATACAAGCTCAACAAAAATTTTATCTATCTAACAAATAAGGACAAATTTACTTGGTTGATGATTAATGAAGACAAACCAGTAATTGTCAAATTGAGTGAATGTTTAGTGCAAACTTTCAGAAAAAGAAGTGATGCTTTAAAACTGCAAAAATCATTATAGTTTATTATTCATATATTGGTATAATACTGATACTGTCCATCTACTTGTATATATACATGATTAGCAATTCATATATGTATGTACTTGTTTCCCCAACATGCTGCATCCACATGCAGTTTTCAGTCTATGTAACCTGTAGTTAATGTTGTAAACTTTCTTTCTTCTTTAAAAACTGTCTTACTGTTATGCCCTCTGGGCCCAAAATTGGAATAAACTTATCTTATCTTATGTTGTCCCTCTTCTTTCTACCTTTGCTAAAACTAAGTCCACAGTCATTCAAAGTGTAACATTTGGTTCTTATCATTTTAATAGGTTGCTGTGTTCAAGAACAACTGCTTCACAGCATGTGTATTTATTTGGATTCCAGATGGGCATTGAATGAGGGGTGTGACAGCTTTGATGATGAGCAAGATTTTCATAACTTTTGTAGGACTGTTTTTGACTTGTAGTACGCATCTCTTGTGTCGGTAGAAATTAAACAAAATCTAAGTAGATGACATCAGAGGTAGATTTAATTGATTTGGTGTTGTTTTGTGCTGATTTGGCAATATTTCAGCCATATATTTGAGATCTTCTGTATCAAATTTACATGCAACATGTTTCAAACAATTACAATAATTTGAAGACAAAACAATAAATGTCAGTTTTATTGATTCCTTTAAATAGTTTTGACGTCATATCTGAATCAATATGATAATGTTACAGAGTGATAAATAGGTATAGATTGTGAGTCAAATTGATTTGTATTAGATTACCAGCTTCTTTCACAATGGTACTTTTCTGTAACAAAATACCATTATATTTAGTATTCCAACATTTTCATTTATTTCCATTGTGCTTTTCTATTACTTCGCCAACACGATTTAGTCCTTCTAATGAAAATAATTCTCTAACCACAAAATAGAATTTGATATCCAAATTACTCAATAAAACCCAAGGGTTGAGTTTGGTAATTGGGGGGGGGGGGGGGGGGGGGGGTTGTTATTTTCATTTCCGGCACAACATCCAACATAAGATGTCTAGCATATATATAGTGACTAATTCTTGTCCTGTTGCCTGGCATTATTAGAGAAAGTTGTATTATTAATAAGTTTTACAGATAGAGTCTAAAAGTGGAGGTCACAGGGATCAAGGGTTGAGTTTGGTTAGGGTGCATGCTTTGTGTAACTGGGGGGGGGGATTTGATTCTCATTCTCGGCACAACATCCAACATAAGATGTATAGCATAGGTAGTGACTGAAAGTGGAGGTCCCATGTTGTCACAGTTGGTGATGGCTCAATAAAGGACCTTCACTGCTTCAACCTTAATACCATGCAAAGGTCAAAAGTAGTGGTACTTCACGTAACACTTTATGATGTTTCTGTGTGATTAAAAAAAATTCTCAGATTAAATGTAAGCAACACACAAACAGAATGTATTGAACATTTTATTATATGTTTTTTGAAAATTGTTAAAGATGGTAAGTTGGACTAGTGTACAGTTTTCATAATCTGCAGTACCAACAAAAACAATACGTTTAATATCAAGAGAACTCAGTTTGAAATTTTTAATTTGTAAGACCAGGATTCTTTCATGGACGTTGAATACTGGATTAGAGGCTAATTTAAAACATGAATGGTATTTATTGATGATTATGATATTTATGCTTCATGTGGCTTCTAAAATGTTTACTGGGTTAATTTAATTTTTTTTTTATTTCAACAGTATTTTATTCATGTATATATAGAAAATACATACATAAATAGGATTAGGCAGCAGGCACAATGCCTATATAAGCCCTCTCCATTACTGGGTTACGAAGTGTCTTCATCAAAATCTACAGTTCTTAAATCTTAATTCAAATGAGTTTGAAATTTTGTATTGTGAGACATATACCCTGTTACTGATAAGGTTGTTTGGCCATATTGACAATAAATTACGGGATTATGGAGCTAATCATGGTGGACAGGCAAGGAGTGAAATGTATTTACACAGGGCTTTTGGACCCACAAGCAATGTATTGAACTGGACGGAATTAATCACATAGTCAACTTTAAAGTTGTCAGATATTGTTTAATATTCTGTTATGGACAGAATTTATTTTTGGTATTAAAGGTCTGGCAGGAATTTTATGTACATGTGTAAAGTTGCTGAATTGATCCAGACATTGACAAATGTTTCATCTTCAAAAGTTTTTGTGGAGGATGGTGTTTTTGTACTTTATTTTGTATAGACAAAGTAATTAAGATTTTGTAGCGAATTTTATTCATTAAGGAAAATGTTGCACATTCACAATCTAATATAGAATATCTTTGAATGATTTCACTATTTGTGAACAGTTATATGAACAGTTATATTGAAGAAAATACAAAAGTTTCTCCAGAGTGGGGTACCCCTTTGGTGTGGGCATTTATGAGAATTGTGGGCATGGTTCTCTAGCTGTGTTGCACGCCCTCTGGTGGTCAGCTTGTCATATCCCGTCTAATCTGAGACCCTCGCTTTTATATTGAGACGTGCACATTTCTCAATATAAAAGCGAGGGTAAGAGTCAGAGGAATCTCGGATTATATCCCATCCCACTCTGTAGGGAGGATTGGCTTTCTATCGTCTTAAGCTGCTAGGAAACAAAAAAAAGTTGAACGAATGTGTCATAAACAATAGAGGCTGAGGGATGGTTAAAATAATGGGGACATATCATTTAATGTATTTCTGTAATCAATGAATGATTTGCAAATAATAAATCTTTATTTCTGGAAAACTTTTTTTTTGAGCGTAAAAAAAATTACAACACCAAGCTTAAAATTCAGGAACAGTGATGAAAATCATGCAGTTTTGTACTTTGATATGACATTGATAAGACTGCAGCTTAGTTTGATTGTAAGAAGTTCAGCAAATGTAGAGTAGCTAATCTGATCATGATTCAGTGTGTATATGAAACGAAAGGGAACATTATGTCATATCTAATTTGATCTAGATAAGAATGAATGCCACAAAGTTAAATGATCTGTCATGATTGTTTAGTAGAAGCACACTGAGAAATTGGTATGTTATCAGTAGAATTTAAAAATGATGAATGTGTTTTTCCCCACACTCTTCCTTAAAAAAAGGATGAGATTGTCAAAGATAGAGCATGTTGGCTTGAGATCGGTTAAGATGAGTATGTGTAATGTTGTAACACTGAGTGGCAGAACTGTCATGGTCTAGGCTCTTGACTTCAGATTTTCACATACATTTTAGAATTGCAAACCTATAGAATCATATTTTCAGAAAATGTTGACTTTTTCCTGACTATTCCTTTATAAATATATTTGGTCACCATGATTGAGTACTGTGAATTTTTTTTTCAGCTTCAGCATGTGTTTGGTTGCCATGACTGAGTACCGTGAATTATTTTTTTCAGCTTCAGCGCGTGTTTGACGAGCTGGATGTGTTGACTTTTTCCTGACTATTCCTTCATAAATTTATTTGGTTGCCATGATTCAGTACTGTTGATTATTTTTTTCAGCTTCAGCGCGTGTTTGACGAGCTGGATGTGATGAAGAACTACACTGGACAGGTTCTGCTACTGGAGGAGGATTACTACGTAGCACCAGACATCATCACCACTTTACAAATGACGCTCAATCTCAAGAAAAAGTGAGACTTTTCTGCATTGGATTGAAAATGCAGACCTGCTCTGCTGTACCCTTTTTAGAATATTACAATTTATTTGTCATGATCCATGTAAAGCTCGATATTGTAAACACCCCATGTTTGTAGGGGGCGCTTTATTGAGGGTGGTGGTCATACAATGTCTAGTGATAAGTAAAGTTTAACGACATGTATTAATGCTTAGATAGAATTCAATTATAGAAATTATGACAGTATATGTTTTCCATATATACAAAAAAATCAATCTGATTTATGACCATAAATGTGTTCCATAGTCTTTGATTTCGGATGTAACTTCCAGTTCATTCTTAAATTTGATTATCATTTTATTATAAGAAACAATTAGATATATACACCAGACAAAGTAATTGTAATGCATCATCAAGTATCTTAACGATTGATACAAAATATCAACATGTAAATATGACCGAAAATGTGTGATCTCAAAATGCTGTAACCGATTAAATTTAAAACAATACAGACATTGAGGATAAAAATAATCAGTGCATTTAATCATCGGTTGTCTGCACATAAAGACAGGCAAAATAGTAATATCACACTGTGATAGGCAAAACAAAACACAGTTTGCGTGGCACGTATATAAGCATGTGGTTCTGACAACAGAAATTGTGCGCAATAACTTGTAAGAATATTGTTTCAGGGTATGTAATACAACAAACCATTTACGAGTTTTAGAAATTTGTTTTATTCTACTTTTCAGAGAGTGCAAGGAATGTCGTATGATAACAGCCGGGAATTACGACAAATCTCAACTTTTCTCCGCAAACTCGGGCAAGGTGAGACCGGTTTACTGTGGATTGCTAGATGTACATGAGCAATTTGTTTTCTCGTAATTTAGCAAGAATCACCACTCTAGAAATGAAATTACTCATTTTAATTTCATAATGCTGAAATACATGTAATATTAAAGTTCTTGATAAACAGTACACACATGAATTTATGTTTTCGGGATTCTTTGAGTCATTTCGCGATATTAAGTACATGAAATGAGGAATCTACAGTATGGTGGGGAAATAAAGGAACAATGGGATTTATGACCATGAATCGGAACAATGAAACATTTCCTTGTTTAGCAAAGAATGATTTTCATTGTTTGTCCTGTCTTGTGTTTTGTAATTATGTTTGAAACTTTATCCTTCCTAATAACTTTCTAACTGAAGAATTTACCAAAATGATAGAAATATGAGAGCTTTAATATTTTCTGTCATCATCCTCTTCACTCTTTACCATTTATGTAAAAATAAAATTTTAAGTTGCCTAAGTTTAGATGGATCGGGATCAGTATTAAATGGCCATTCTCAAGGGCATTTGTGTTCATCAAACACATCTTGTTGATACTTATGAAAGTTTCTTAATGCACGAGTATTAAAGGAGTATCAAGAGTGACTTTGGTTAGATGGTAGAATGAAATTCATTAGATCACAAATTTTAAGTTTTTACTAATTTGTGTAACCATGAGAAAGAGGATGTATAGATGCAAAATTGGATTTTGATGATTTAAAACACACAAACAAGTTTGAAATATTCAAGTATACAATGTTATTAGATGAATTCATTTTTACAGGTTTTGGAGGTAAATTTGTTAAAGGAACTTATTTATTTATTTACTGAGAAACCTGTTTTGTATCACTCTCTCGGGGTGGGGTGGGGGTTATTTACAGGCATGTTTACATATAGTCAGCAACTTCCTGGGTGTGTGTGTGTGTATTTACAGGCATATATATCCAGTTCACTGAATATCGTATAGCGGGTTTATTCCGCGGGTCTAAAATTTGGCGATTTGCTGGCTGGAAGGTATGCTAACAATTTTAGTGGAATAAATTTTGGTGGACAGGGAAGAGTCTTCTCTCTTTCAAATACTGAAGCCACAATTGAGTGCATATTTAGCGATTCAAATTTTGGCGGAAAGCTATCTAACCGCTAAACTACGCCAAAATTATAACCCCGCGGAAAATACCCGCTATAGGGTATTCACAAGATTTACACCAGGAAGTTCAGGTTCCCATTCTATTTTGCCCTTTTCTAAATTACAAATTTGAAACAAATATAGATTTATTCATCATTTAAAAGTAGTAAAAACAGCTGTAGACAAAATACAAAGGTGGTGAAATCATTTTCCAATTCTCATTAGCAAAAATATACAGCCTTGATCATTGAATGATAGATGGTGTTGCTACTGTAACCAATAGGTGTGCTTAACGTGTTTGCACGGTATGAAAAAGGCCATTCGGATCGTTGCTAATAGAATATATAAAACATAAAAAATTTAAAATGATTCATGTGTGTAATAAACTAATATGATAGATGTAAACTGCTGCCTGTTGAAAGTTTATATAATGTAGGTGACACAACGTTAATGTTTGATTGTTTATATGATGTCAGAGGAAGCCATTTCCCACATGACAATTTTTTGAAAATGAAATTAGTTATCTAAGTATGTTAGATGCATTTCTGTTAGAAATGATTGAATGCAAGCATATAATCAGACACCATTTCCCCATATTTCATTGACATCGTTTTTACACATTTTATCACTTCATGAAATACATAAAATATTCATTTTCACTTTGAAACATGGTGGTATTTCCAAATTGTATATAACATCAGCCTACATTTTCACTGTTCTCCGTTAGAGCGTGTCAATTGCTGCAGTCTGAAGCTTAATGAAGAGTGTATCGCTACACTTAAAAATCTACATCTTTATACAGCCTCACTGTAACAAGTTCAACAAATCGTATTATTTCAATCAGGGAGGGGTTAAGGGTGTAGAGTTCAACTTTCACATCTAAGTATTGTTAAATGTGTTCCAATATCATTTTTTCAAGTGAGGTGAAAAGTGATATTGTTTAGGTGTGTAGATAAGTGAGCCAGGCTGGTTCAGGTTAAGTAAATATTGTTTAGGTGTGTAGATAAGTGAGTCAGGGTGGTTCAGGTTAAGTGAATATTGTTTAGGTGTGTAGATAAGTGAGTCAGGGTGGTTCAGGTTAAGTGAATATTGTTTAGGTGTGTAGATAAGTGAGTCAGGGTGGTTCAGGTTAAGTGAATATTGTTTAGGTGTGTAGATAAGTGAGTCAGGGTGATTCAGGTTAAGTGAATATTGTTTAGGTGTGTAGATAAGTGAGTCAGGGTGATTCAGGTTAAGTGAATATTGTTTAGGTGTGGTTCAGGTTAAGTGAATATTGTTTAGGTGTGTAGATAAGTGAGTCAGGGTGGTTCAGGTTAAGTGAATATTGTTTAGGTGTGTAGATAAGTGAGTCAGGGTGGTTCAGGTTAAGTGAATATTGTTTAGGTGTGTAGATAAGTGAACCAGGCTGGTTCAGGTTAAGAAACGTTCGAGTATTTTCATGGTGTTATTTTTGTGCATGCATACAATGTCATTAATTTTTTCAGATGTTGGAAGACATGGTAGATTTGTAATTTCTGGGAAGAACCAGAAACTAATTACATGCTTCAAAATATTGATCGGAAAAGTAATAATGAAAGATTACTGATAAGACCATCTGATACTGGTATAAGGAAAGTTTACATAATTATTCTCCTACCGTTGCATAATTGTACATTGTTTGCAAAAAATCCACATAAAGGACGATGTATATGCTCTATGTGAAGAAATGACAGCAATAACTACATCATTAGATGAAAGATTCCTCTGAATCAGATGAAGTAAATGATTCTATGTATTCGTAGCGTGACATCATGAATCAGGGACTGCAATGCACTGTGTGTCCCCTGTAATAGGGCATGCAAGTGTATAAACTGTGAAAAATGCAGGCCGTCTTGTAGTTCTATATCAAAATGTAATGTAATTTAAGGGACAGAAAATAGTCTCTACCACACATAGTCCTTTGTCAGCAACCCAGTACATGTAACGTATATACTTACATATAAGTCGTTTCTCGTGCAAGTAGGGAACCCGTTTTTCAGAGAAAATTTGATTGAATCCCCCCTCAGCCTATTTTCTAGCAAGAGTTGTTTCTTTTTTAGCTCTTCTGAGCCGAAGGCTCAAAGAGCTAATGCTATGGCCATTTGTGCGGTGTGCGTAAACTTTTTAGAAAAAGGGCTCTAACTCAAGAACCCCTTGGCCAATTTTTTTCAAATTTGTTACAGGGTATCATTGGCCCAAGGGCTTTCATACATACTAAATAGAGGGATGTGACCCTTTAACAAGGGGAGATAATCAGGAAAATACAAACAAAAGTAGTGGTTGCTAAAAAATCTTCTTCTCAAGAACCACTGGGCAGATTATCACCAAACTTACACATAAGGATGAGGATATGTTGTAGATTAAAAATTGTTCAAGGCATTACCCTGGGGCAAAGGGCGTGGTCTCAAGGTCACTTCAAAGTTGACCTAAATTTATATTTCCTTAAATCTTTGATATTTTAGTCATTATAAGGACTAGGATCATCAAATTTTGACAGTTGATGCATCTTAGGACCTTGTGTCAAGTTGTCTCAAAAGTAGGTGACGGTGACCTACTTTTTGAATTTTGCAGGTATTTATTTTAAAATTAATTTTGATGCATATCTTGGACACTTTGAAGCCTATGATCATCAAAACTTGTCAGTTGGTGGATCATGGGACCTTGAAATGCGTCAACTGAAAAATAGGTCACCTTGACCTACTTTCTGAATTTTATGGCTTATCATTTATAGATATATTTTAAGTTGTTATTTCAAATACCGAGAGGTTTAGAATCATCAAATCTTGTAAGTTGATGCATCTTGAGGCCTTGAAACATATTTATAAAAAAGTAGGTCACAGTGACCTACTCTTTGAATTTTGCAGATATTCAAATTTCACATTTTCAATTTTAAATGCATATTTTGGGCACTGTAAAACCTAGGATCATCAAACTTTGTCAGTTGATGCGTCTTCAGTCTTCGGTTTGTGTCGACCAAAAAGTAGGTCACCGTGACCTACTTTTGGTATTTGACAGCTAAATTACTATATTTCAGACACTAGTTGACCTACAATCATCAAACTTTGTCAGTTGATGCATCTTGAGTCTTCGGCGTGTATCGACCAAAAAGTAGGTCACTGTGACCTACTTTTGGCATTTGACAGTTATATTTATATATTTCAGTCACTAATTGACCTACAATCATCAAACTTTGACAGTTGATGCATCTTGAGTCTACGGAGTGTGTCGACCAAGAAGTAGGTCACCTTGACCTACTTTTGGAATTTGACGGCTATATTTATATATTTCAGATACTATTTGACCTACAGTCATCAAACTTTGTCAGTTGTTGGGTCTTGCATGTTCGAAGGGTTTCGACCAAAAAGTAGGTCACCTTGACCTACTTTTGGAATTGGACGGCTATATTTATATAATTCAGATACTATTTGACCTACAGTCATCAAACTTTGTCAGTTGATGCGTCTTGCATGTTCAAAGGGTGTCGACCAAAAAGTAGGTCACCTTGACCTACTTTTGGAATTGGACGGCTATATTTATATAATTCAGATACTATTTGACCTACAGTCATCAAACTTTGTCAGTTGATGGGTCTTGCATGTTCGGAGTTCGCTGACCAAAAAGTAGGTCACCATGACCTACGATTGGAATTTGACAGCTATATTTCAATATTCAGATACTAATTGGCTTAAAATCATCAAACTTTGTCAGTTGATATTTCTTGGGTTCTCAAAATGTGTAAACCAAAAAGTAGGTCACATTGACCTACTTTTTTTGAATTCTTAGGATTTAACTAAAGATTTAGAATACTAAGAGGCTAAGAATAGAAATGGTGGGGTTGTGCAATTTATCAGAAGAGCGATTCTAGGCCCTTGGGCCTCTTGTTATGTATATATATTTTTAATGTCGATCTTGATCTTTTATTATCATTTACTCCATTTTGAATATGAAAATAATTTTACAGGGTTTTATTTTTCTTTCATTACCTTTTTATGTCTCTTTGGCATTGGGGTAATTCTACCACATGAAATTAGATATCTGAAATAGAAATTTAGTTTCGAGCTGCACACTGCCCAAGCCACCCGTCTGGTAAAGCATCAAATAATGGGATAATCAATTAATTATTAAGTATCTTCATTATGATATACAAGAATCCATCTCCCCGCGGTCGTCTATTTAATCGTTTACAAATGATGTACCATACTGTAGTCTGTGTTTGTTTGTAACGACACCTGCCCCTATTTAGAACGATTAGTTCAGGTATATGAAAGAAAAATGTATCCAAGCTACTAATCTTAATATGTAGTGAATATTTAATGCACCGTCTGGTTCCATACATGATTATTGAAATTTAGAATACAGATGTACTTTACCACCAGTAATTGGGCTCGTTCTTAGTGAAATCTATATGTTGACTTTAATAATCATGTAAAAACGATAAATTAAATAAATTTTCACTAATGATAAAGCAGTGGACTGTGATAAGAATGAAGGATTGTTATTTTGTAATTTAAACGATTTGTTATTGATTAAGCTGACAGTAATGCATTAAAAACACCATCAAATGTCACAATTTGTAAGTTGTGCAGCAAGGAAAAAAAAATTCTGGTCGTAGAATGTGTGTATAAGTCAGACATACCCCCCCCCCCCCCCCCAAAAAAAAAGAATAAAAATGACTAAGTATGCTTAATAGCGATCAAAGCTTGCATGATTTGCTCTTCATCAGTTGAAAAATGATGGGGATTACCCATAATGCTTCAGGAAAAATGTCACTGTGGTATACTTCATTGCCAACCCCATAGATAAAACATAAATAGTTTGAAAAGTACCATAAATGTTTTAAATTCAAGACAAGCTTTCCAATACCTTTGTACGTTTTGTTGTGGATAACATTGCTTGGTTTGAAAGAAAAACAATCGCAGCTAATAATGACGTCACAAAGCACTGTTACATCGACTGCGTTATATTTCCCGCGTTAAAGAAATAGACGGATCAAATGCCTGAAGTGTTGAAAGATATATTATGGGCCTTCGCTGGTCTCAACGGTCCCACTGTAAAACATATTGATACAATGTAAACATTATGTAATGATCTTCAGATTATTTATGTCTGCTTTGTTTAGTGAGAAACAAGACAAAAAAACAGATAACTGAAGACATGTAATTGAACTGAAATGATGAATTATTATGAGTTCAGTTTCTAAGTTATTCGTGATATGATTAGATTCTGTGTTTTTATGGGAAACTGCATGCTTAAACTTTCATACAATTTTATAAGGTAAATACATATTACATGTATAATATAGCTACTGATTATTTACTATTCTCATATTTAAATTTAGTAAATATTCAAACTATGGCAGTTTATTTAGATCTACACTGTATATTATTTCTATTCAAATCTTTTGACTTGTGGTTATTTTTGACATAAAATCTTGATGAATATCTCTCACGGTACCCATAGTGTAGAAATGTAAACAATAGCAGGAAAGTTGTACTGGAATTATCCTGATTTTAAGGAGGCTCGATATACTAGCTAAAAATGTTTCTTTTAGCAATAAACTGAGATCACTGAAACGGTGACAGCTGTTGTTATATTTCTGGTGTGCAGTGTATCAAGCGTCCTTAAAAATTAAAATAAGAAAAATTGTTAACTTAAAGTTCTGCATGTAATATGGGCCAGTATCTGCCCCAATGAGAATGATTTTAAAGATTTGATGAAGTTGTACACTTAATTTGTGATAAAAATAAATCACTATCAACCTCTCAGGTTAGCATGATTAATGTAATTGCGAGTTTATTCATGTGCAAGTAAAGTACACTTTTAAGTTATTATCTTGTTGTTTAGGGTAAGGTTAAGGTCATAGCTAGGAAACACTTCAGCTATATCTTGAATGATTTCTCTCTCAGATGGAGTTAGCATCTTGGATTTCCTCAAGACACAATATGGGAATGACATTTGCTCGAGATTTGTGGAATGAAATCAAGAAGTGTGCCAAAGTAAGTCTTTCATACTCTGACTGTTTTTTTTTTTTAGCTAAAAAGCTAAGTGAGCATTTCTGACCACAGTTTGTTCATCATTAGCCTGTCTATAAAAATTTTCAACATTTTCTAGAATCAAGGGGTTAATTTCAAAGCACAAAGCAAGGGGATTCAAGTATGTTCAAAGGAAGGATCACGTACCCTTCCAAGGGGAGACGATTAAGAAGTAGTAAAAGTAGGGCTGGTTATTTGGGGAAAAAATCTCCTCAAGAACCACTGGACAGGAGAGACTGTAACTTGCATGGAAGGTTTCTTATATATAGATACAAGTCTGTGCAAACCATGACACCGGAAGTCTTGGTCAGGCTGCAGGATATTTTTTAAGATTTTGTACAGGAATACACAGAAAAATTCCTTAATATCTTCTCATGAACCACAAAAGTTCAACTGCAATTATAATTTAACCCTCTGTAACTCTTTTTCTTTTGCAGCTAAGGTTCAATATGTCAAACTGATATGCATTGCCAAGTATATTTATGCAGTGTTTATTGAACAATAAATAATGATAATAATAATAATAGCCTTTATTTATCCAGGATAACACAAATTAGCATATAGCTAGTTTCCATTGTGGTACGTGTACTGCATTAAAACATATACACAAACATAAAATTAACATCTAAAATTAGTATCTAAACATGAATACAATATAAAAGGAAAAGGGGAAAAATATAGCATAAGACACACCTAATTAGTGATAAAATTATTACCTAAATATGAATACATGACATAAAAGGAAAGAAGAAAAAATAGCACACAGTGCCATATCACAACTACATTTGGCACACCTGAACAAAAAGAGGAAAGCACGGTGTTTAAGTGCTACTTCTATGAAAATATTCCATCAAATACATAGCTTTAAAAATGCCAACCGAACCAGAGCTTTGAACATTTTGAGACAGTTTGTTCCAAAGGAATGCAGAAGAGTAGCTGTATGAACGTTTAAAATTTTCAGTTTTAGCTCTTGGTAAATATAATAAATTAGACATATAATCATTCGACCTGGTTTGGTGACAACTCACATCTCTTGTATATTCAAACACGTTTAGGTAATTTGGCATTTGATTATTTAACAATCGTCTAGGTTGGATGTTTCACTGCAACACAAACTAGGGATGGGGTAATTGATAAATGTAATTGTAATTAGCTTTATTTAATCCATTTTTATAAAGTAATTGGATGTATTTGTAATTGACTTTGCATTCGATTACAAGTAATGTATTTAAATTCCAAAAAAGTCAAGTATTTTCAATTACATTTCAATCACACTCTTTGATTAAACTTAAAAGTTTGAAAATGATGGAATGAAGGTGTCTGATAATAATGGTGTTAGATTGTTTCACTGTTTGTCATGGGGTATTGATGCAGCATGGCCTGAGTGCCCCGAGCTCTAGGTGAAGGTCTAATTTTGCTCAGGTGTGAACCCCTCTCATACCTGACAACAAAAGCACAGGTAGAAAAAATACCTTAAAACGTACTGGATGAACTTCATGTCCCAGAAAATTCAAAACCAGATTTTTAACAGAATTCCTCAAAAAAGCTTGAAAACGAATCATAGCAGGCTTCGCGGCCAAGTCTTCCAAGACATTTTGAAATAATCTTCAGTAATGGAAATGTATTTAATTACATTAGAAATTAACCGCTTTTTGTAGAATCATTTATCAATCTGATTAAAATCAAATCTTCTCTAACCATTACACTGGAGAAGTGTAATGGTTAGAGAAGATGTGGTTTTAATCAGATTGAATAATTTTATTAGACAGGGAAACTGAAGATTATTTCCATGAATACTAAATCAGGCATGTAGCAAGAGGTAGAGGGGAGGAGGTCTGCCTACCCTAACTTTTTTTGGACCATATACTTTAGTTTTCTGTTATTTTTACTATTTTACATGCATAGACCATCATATATCACATTCAGAGCTTGAGTCACTGGCTGGTCCCCCCTCCCACACATTTTTAGGGCAGTTAGTAACAGGTAGTAGAGATGTCAGTTTGAACAGATGAATTCATGCATTGGAGTATCCCCACCATCACTTTTTATCGTACACCCGTCGAAGACGGAACATATTGTGGTATGGCGTCGTCTGTCTGTCTGTCCGGACCTTGTGGGCAGGATACAAACCAAACTGTAAGCTCCAGGATATTACAAAGTCAAAGGTCAAGGTCGTAGTATTACTTGGTAGGAAAACCTTGTAGGCAGAATACAAACCAAACTGTAAGCTCCAGAATATTGCAACTTGGTACGTTTGATCACCATGATAAGAGGAAGATACCTATTGTTTTTCAAGGTTAGAGGTCAAAGGTCAAGGTTGCAGCATCACAGTAGTAAGACCTTGTAGGCAGGATAAAAAACAGAACCGTAAGCTCTAAGATATTGCAAGTTGGTTCATTTGGTCACCATAAAGGTCAAGGTCACAACATCACTTAGTAAGAAAATCTTGTAGGCAGTATACAGACTGAACTCTTGGAGCAAGGACCGTCAAACTTTGTACACATACACTTTATGCCAAATGGAGGATGCCTATTGTTTCTTAAGGTCAAAGGTCAAGGTTGTAGTAACAGGATACAGACCGATTCATTGGGGCAAGGACCATCAAACTTGGTACACATACATCATATGCCAAGTGAAATTATTACATAGAGAGTACATGATTTATCTTCTTTTTTCAATGCAAAGAAAGTGTGTCACACCCTGATGATTGCTGATACTACTGAAGGCAAGTTCTACAAATCATGGTGTAAGAAAAACACCCTATATTTAGCTTTTCACGGGTGTACTATGTAACATTGCCAGTACTCTTGTTAGGAGTATGAACTTTGGGTTGAATCAAACCTTTTATGATTTAGGGTTGTTGGTTTTTTTTTTAAAGAAAGTTGATTTTCTTTTCTTACTGAACATTTGACCCCTGTCTTCAAAAAATAATCCTAGATCAGCGCATGCTATATAGCTAAATAGTAAATGTTATTCAATTTACTTTCAATATTATGACTCTGATCTTCTGTAATTTACTTAATTACAGAAAGAAGGAAAGTGAAATTAATTTGACAAATTTACATAAATGTTGAACGCAATACACGTTCTTTATTTGATCTTGTTTCCGTGTATTCATTTCATGTAATACCTATAGGTACGTTTCATGATTCATCGTCGCAAACCACGGCTAAAATGTACGCTCCTTTCCCACGAGTAAATATCAATGCATTGAAAGATTTGTTACATAGGAAATTATTATCATATCTTTTTTTTAAAAAATGGGGGGGAAAATTGATGGTTGTTTGTATAATGTTTAACGTCCCACTCAAGAAATTTTCACTCACAGTACACATTTGTTAAATAAAACTCGAAACATATGACAAATTTAATCATGATTTCAAGACTTAACCATCTTGTTCATGTTATAAAGTAACGTTAAGATTGCACGTTGTCGTAAAATATGCTGTATTTACATATGTATTGTACTTAAGTAAAGTTTCATACCAATATATGATAATAATTTTATGAAAGTATACGCCCTATAAAAGAATTTTAAGGAATATTATTTAATTTGGACACGGGGCCAAATTTGGCCTCAAACGTGCCAAGTTTTTTCTTATTATAGATTTAGACTGTATTTATAGTCTATTTAGAATTTCGTTTCCAGCCAGTAGTTACCAGCAGTTCCATAAAAGATTTCACATGTCAGGTTTTAACAATCTAAAAAAATGCAGCTTTTGCACCATCAGCACTTCAGAATAAGGTTTTAATTGTACATGTATAATATCATTCGAGCCCAAAAGCTCTTTGCTTCACAAGAAAATGACCAGATTTTATTTTGTTTTTGATCTGTGTTTTTGCCTGTATGCAACTGTATACTTTAAATTGGTCATAACTTTTGAACTGTAGAAGATAGACTTTATACTTGGGAGATCTGAAAGGTCAAGGTAAAGGCAATATGACCTAGATCAGTCACTGAGATCATACTAAAGATTTTGGACACATTAAATGAAATAGGATTTTGCTGTACAGTGTATTACATGGGATTTCCTATTATTTGATCAAACAATAATGTAAAAATGGGTCATTGATACATGAAATGCAGCAATAAACAGGTGTTGTTGAAGGATTTCAAATTTTTTTCCTGCTATTTTTTCTATTGAATTTTCAAGTAAAGATTTGTGAATGATGCAGAAATAAAGGTGGTTTCATAGGATTTTTTTTTTTATTATTATATAGATAAATACGAAATTTTAGCTATATTAAAACATCTACAAATAGTTTTACAAAGTACTAAATATCACAATTTTTTTTTGGGTATCTTATATCCTTAACATCATATTCATCACAATTGAGTGTGACTATGTTTAGGCCGGTATTGTGTTTCACAAACATATCTTGTTAATATTTGCATTCCTACAGGCCTTTGCTATAGACTCAAAGATGAGTCCCAGATTTTACATATGCAGTGTACATGTACTAATGCCGTGCTTACTATTTTTAGATTTTACATATGCAGTGTACATTACTAATGCCATGCTTACTATTTTCAGGAGTTCTGCAACTTTGATGATTACAACTGGGACTGGACGTTGCAGCACTTGAGTATGAAGTGTATTCCAGGCCAAATTAAATTGCTCAAGATGAAGGCTACTCGAGTCTTTCATATGGGGGATTGGTAAGAGTTCTAGAGAGGTTTTCTGTATTCTGTATGCCAATTAGATGCTCCTTGTGTGTTTGCATATGAACTAGTCCTTCCATTTGAGCTTGAATAACAGCTGACAGGCACCTGGGGCTTAACTGTCATTCTGGTAATTAAAGGGCTTTCCCTCTTTCCACTTTTGTTTTTTAGGGAGATTTTGTGTGAAGAC
The DNA here is from genome assembly GCF_947568905.1 of Ostrea edulis. NCBI lineage: Eukaryota > Metazoa > Mollusca > Bivalvia > Ostreida > Ostreidae > Ostrea > Ostrea edulis. The sequence goes on from NC_079172.1 coordinate 17,644,287, forward strand.
CTCTTGAGACCTCCTTCCCCAATGAAATAATTTATGTACAGTAATTTCATAGTTCATTACATTACACACACAGAGTTCAGTTGGAGCAATTTAACAAGTACAATATGTAGTATTGAAAATGTCTGTAGTTATAGTACATTAAGATAATTTGGTAGCTGCCTTGAGTACATCATCATTTGAACAAAAATCAAAACATTTAAAACATCCTGATTTTGCTTTTTATACAACAGTAAAGATTTAGTATCATTATTTAGTCCAGCTCTTGTGTCATTTTGAATCTTCATCTTGAAGAAAAATTTCCGAGTTATTATTTCTCCCTGGAATAACATGGCAGGATTTGGCAAGTTTACTCAAAACACCAAACCTCGGCAGTCAATGAGAAAGACTTTTTGATTTGAAATTTTGAGACGTACAGTACAGATCGCTCCAGTATGAATTACTTTGCAGACTCTTACATATGTATGAATTAAGTAGAGGGTAGACTCTTACATATGTATGAAGTAGAGGGCAAACTCTTACATATGTATGAATTAAGTAGAGAGCAGACTCTTACATATGTATGAATTAAGTAGAGGGTAGACTCTTACATATGTATGAAGTAGAGGGCAGACTCTTACATATGTATGAAGTAGAGGGTAGACTCTTACATATGTATGAATTAAGTAGAGGGTAGACTCTTATATATGTATGAATTAAGTAAAAGTCAGACTCTTACATATGTATGAATTAAGTAAAAGTCAAACTTTACATGTAACTTTCAGATGAATTATGTAAAAAATTATATCTGTTTTAGAAAATCAGTGGGATTTTGGAAGGTCAACATTTGTTAACATTATTTTTGCATGTGAACTATCGTTAATCCGTATACCAATAGATAAATTACTTTTCAATCAAATTAATTGTCTATTTTAATTATGCAACAGATTAAAGTTCGTCCATCAAGTCTAGTGATGAAAAGTCATGTTAGGAATTTGGGGATTAAAAACTACAATCATCTCGAGATTATTCCAGATTTCCAGATACAATGTAATCAGAAATGTAGATTTTTTAAAAACAACTCATGTTTTGAGAAACATAAATATGGCTCACGGTGGGTGTGACCGGTCGACAGGGGGTGCTTACTCCTCCTAGGCACCTGATCCCACCCCTGGTATATCCAGGGGTCCATGTTTGCCCAACTCTATATTTTGTATTGCATATAGGGGTTATGAGAGTGATCACTGTTCATTATCTTCGCCTTTCATACTTTCATACAAGAATGTTGCCCTTTGATGGTAAGAAGTCCTGAAAAGATGCTCCCTTCTATCAGCTGTATTCTGAATTTTACAGCTCAGAGTTATCTGCTTGGAACTGGTCTTCTTCGCAAATCAGAGTTTTCCAAAATAATTAACAATTTCAAGACTGCTAACCATTTTGTGAATGAATTTGAATGCATTTTGATGATTATGTTTTCAATATATTTTTTTAGTGTGCTCAGCCAATCAAATTGCGTGTTACAAGTAAAATCAAATTATGACTGTATATTCTCAATATTTTTTTTTCAGTGGAGTACACCATAAAGGGAAGAACTGTAATCCCCAAGTAAAGAAAGCTCAGGTGGAGAACCAGATTAATCAGAACCTCAAACACTTGTTTCCTAATGTGGTCAGTGTAAATGGACAATCACGGTTCAAGTTACGGGACCCAAAACCAAATGGAGGCTGGGGCGACATAAGAGACAGAAATCTGTGTCTAAGCTTCATGAATGGTGCATAATCGAGGGAATGATATAAAAAAAAACATAATTCAATATGCAGGGAACAATTAATAGAGAAAAGAATATAAAAATATAAACATTCTTAAGGAGTACACAACATTTCATTTAATATATAGAAATGGATCCCAGATGAGGGATATGTGTCCAAATAATGCAGGTCTTTAACAGGTGTCCTTTGATAGTATATGCCTTTCTGTATGATTATGTATTGTGATTTTTCGACACTGACTGTGATGTATCAATAATGGGCATGTTTATTTTCTATAAGCGACAAGCACAATAGATGGATGAATGGTCATAGTTTGTGGTTTACATGTATCAATCATAATTAATTTGTGGATCATCGGATCATAGAACTTTTTGTTAGAATTGATTCTTTCTTTTTTTGGATTCTTTTTACTATTACATATATTGATTAGATGTTGTTGGAAGAAACAGAATTGTTTGGTGAGAAAATTTGTACATACAGGTACATTGCTTTGAGATGTAGGACATACATTCTTTGTTATGAAGATTGTTGCATGTATCACCCAGGATCCATGTTTATTCAACAACTTGCATAAGATGACGTGAACATCTATATCTTGTCTTTTTTAAAAATTAAGGCTTTTGTGTGTTGAAAGAAATCTTAAAATTGTGGTAGCCTCACAAAAATTGTGAAATACAGAATACACGTATGAATTGTATTTTTGACTTTACTTGGAATTAGCTTTAAAGCAGGATACTTTTAAAAAGAATTTGGTGGCAATCTATTAGGTTTAGTGTTTGTGAACACCTCCCTTCAAAATCCATAAACATTGAGTTAAAATGTACAGATTTTACAGTGCATACTAGTAGATTTCAAAAGCTTTCAAATTATAACTTAAAGTAATAATCAAGTGTTATGAAGTGGAGATTTGACTTTGGGGGAGGATGGATACAAGTACTGGGTATTTTCATTGAAAGTGCAAGAACAAAGATATTAACACTAAGAGGCTTGTGGGAAGTTTATTGGATGGAAAGCTTTATATTTTCTCGATGAGATGTGAGATATTTTTTATATTACCATAATCATATTGGTTAGACATTCTTTATCAAGTCTCCCAAATGAAGTTTTGAGACTTCCTTGTTTTTGCCCTGTTCTTATCATGCTTCTTTTTCCGCTTCTTTCTCGCGCCTAAAACTGTCCAACGCCGTACTCCGTAACCAGGTGATAAAAGTATTAGATATTCAAGGATATGATAGGGCAATGTATCTAGATGTACAGAAATGTTTTTGTTTTCAGATTAAAAGGGGTTAAGATACATTTTGGGGGGATCAAATGGGGGTGGGGTTAAACAAGAGAACTTTATGGGGAAAATATTAATTTGAAAATTCAACAGATATAAGATGAAAAATATGATAGAGTCCTGGGGTCTTCGGAAATGAAAAGAGAATGACAGGGCCTACAAATTAGTATCGAGTTGACTCCATTGACTTTGATCTTTGTCATAAAAACTTGTATAACTTTAGAACCGGGACTAATAGCGACATGGGATTATCAAAAATGATGAGAGGATGTTGGGACCTACAAACTAGAATAAAGGTCAAGTGACACCAGTTTTACTGAAGGAAAAAAGGGGATTTTTTTGAAAAATTTCAAAATAAAAGTCTTTGTGATCTGCATTTTTCAAATGAAGTTAAATTGGCATGGATTTTGTCATGGGAGGAAAATTGTAGTACTCAGAAAAAGCCATTTTTATACAACCAGTACTTCATTTGGGAGACTTTATAATCGATAGATTATAATCATATCTTGTTAATGTATTATATACATTTTTTTGTTTACAAAGTGATGTATATTTCATCTACTTTAGTTTCTCGGTCTTTAAAGATCTCATAATGATTTCATTTATTTTCGTGGTAGGGCCGATTTTGACCCTTCGTGGGCCTACTTCTTTTATCTGAGCTTTATTTCCTGCAAGCTTTTATATAGATATGTCTCAGAACTCAGCACAGATTGTGTGTTTCTTTATAAACAAGTTCAGTGCAATCAATTTTTGAAAGATGTCATAAGATTCTGTGTGATGTGTAGGGAGCCCAACAGATGAGAAAGAATGGAAAATTATTGTTATCAGCAAGACCATGCTACAATTACATGTAAGTGAAATGTTTAATCTTTGAAAGATGTTACCCCAAAATCTAGAAATATCAATAACAAATGTATGATCTTTGCTGGAGCATATCTCTTGAGATAGATTGTGTCTTCATTCTTGACATAAGTGTGGTTTTGAATGTGAAATCCCTATAGCATCCATATTTAGATATACAGTGAAAGTTTATGTGCCTTTGCCACGGCTACATCACATTTCTCTGTGATAAGCATTAGTATTCTAACTTTCATACTCTAGTTTTACAACCAACATGCCAAATATTGTAGCATCATTTACAAATTGATCATCTCTCACACATTTACTTGCTTTTCAATTTGTCCATTTTTTGACTAATTATATGCTCACAGATAATGCATCTACAAATTGATGAAAATAATTATAGAAGTAGAAAACTTTGCTCCATTTGGAAGATTATTATATCATTAAAAAGTTGTCAAAATTATTTTTTTAAGTCTGGGTTTCCAAAAATACACTGTAAGTTGTTTAGCTTATATATGTAAAAACTTTTTTTAATATAAGAAAGTTTAGCATCTTGATGCTATATCCCAATATTACACAACAATAGACAGAAATATTGGATATATGTAATTAATAAATCAAATTCAGAAATAGTTTTTTTTCTTCATAAATTTAACAATTTTCATTAAATCTTGTGTGTTTGTATGCTTTGAATTTAATTTTCAGAATTCAAATTTTCGTAAATGCCACGTTATAGTACTGCTTTTAATATTGCCAGGTTTCTAGTCGCCAGTCTTTGTCAGCGAGATCAGCATCTTTCATCATATTCACTTCTTACAAGTTAAAAATTCTTTAATTATTTAAGCAAGTGATACTGTAGTAACTGTACTTGTACTAATTTTAGCGGATTTTAATTTTAGCAGCTTTGGTGGTGAAGCAGGAGTGCAAATTTTTTGCACTAAATATGAGTATTTTTATCCATTATCATACATGAAAGAAGCGCTAAATCCTGATTATAGCAAACAGTGCAACAGCTCTGACTGCCAGATTAAAAGTACGCTAAAATAAATAAACATACCGCAGTCAATTGGGTTTATTCGTTCTTTTCTATCAAACACTGCCCCTTACCTCAAAAATTTTAAATAGTGTTCATTTTATACTACTTGTACCCATTATTTCTTTTTAAAGTACTTGTATGCATTATTAAGTATCACTCTGTATCACTTCAAAGATACTAGAATGCTAAGTTTGCATGTAATTCTGTTTACATTCTCGGTGAAAATTCTGTCGAGTTCTGTTTGTAGAGTTAGCGTAGCTTTTCTATAACACTCAAACCACCAGTTCAACAGGAGTTCATCATCAGTAGTGTCTCCCGAAGCTAATGAAATAGTACATGTACAAGACATTGTGCTATATAATTTGAAAGTGGTCCATTTTTTTTAATTTGTGTATTGGATAGAGCAGTAAGTATTATTGTGTCGCCTGCGTTACACGCAGTGGCGACATATAGGGATCACTATCCGTCGTCCTGCGTCGTCACAAAAAATTTCTGTCACAGTTTTCTCAAGAACCACATGGGGCAACTCCCTGATATTTGGCACAGAGCATCAGTGTGGCCAACTGTATTGTGTAAGACATTTTCGAATCTGTCGCTTATCAACTTCCTGTTTGCCGGGACTTAGAATTTTTTATAGCAAAAAAATTTCTGTCACAGTTTTCTCAAGAACCACATGGGGCAACTCCCTGATATTTGGCACAGAGCATCAGTGTGGCTAACTGTATTGTGTAAGACATTTTCGAATCTGTCGCTTATCAACTTCCTGTTTGCCGGGACTTAGAATTTTTTACAGCAAAAAAAATAATTTACTTTTTCAACATTATATGTGATATATTACATATAGAATGAACTAGCAGGCGACACATGTCTTCCGGGGAAGACTTAATACTGCGTTAAGTTATGAACTTGGGACCAGTGCAAAAACTTGCTTTTCTTTGTTAACATTAATTACCACCCTAAAACAGATCTATGAGAAAAGTTCATTTACTTGTAGAAAAAAAGATGTGGTGCATCTAATTTTCATTATTATGATATGTTTCTTAAAAACATTATACTGGGGGGAAAAAGGAATTTTTGATTTTATTTCTTTCATTTTTTAGACCTCTGTAAATTTACAGCACATTGTATTGTAACATAGTGGAGATAATGACCAGCTCCCGTAGTGCAGGATTACACTTTTTTCTAGACTGCATCTGGACATTACTCTGTGAATATGACATTACAGCACTAACAATTGAAAATGTTGCATTAAAGACAATTCAAATGTATATCCGCATACTACAATCGTCAAGCTACCGTAAATCTGGTCATTTTTGCTATAGGTGAATTTTTTTGCCGGTCTTCAATTTGCAAAAAATATTTGCATGAAAAAATCAATTCTTTGAAAATACTTACCAGACAGATTTAGCAAATTTGATTTTTTTTCGAAAACGAATCTAAGCAGAGATTTCCAGATTTATGGTATTGAGATTATTTTATCACTCATATACTGTAATCAAATTTTATCAATTTGTATCATATGATAAGTCAATTGTGATAATGATTCTGTGTTCTTGTTAATTTATTGAATAAAAATTTTCCTACATAATGATTGTCGGTGTATTAATTTGAAACTTGCCATGATCTTGGAGACCACAAGTATCGTGGTACAGGTATGTATCCAAGAAGTATATGTTACAAAACTGCATCAAAATTGTCATTCTTTTAAAGTATGTTATATTTTTTAAACATATTTTTCAAAGTACATTAAAAAAAATTTTGGGGGGGGGGGGGGCTGAGAGTATGTCAGTTATGTTTTTGTCCCCCACTGCACATGGAAGGAGACATAGAAATACAGGCCCCAGGATCATGAAACATCTTAAGCTTAAGTCAAAATCTGAATATTGTGATGAAATGATTGGGAAGTCTTTGGGACAAGGGGGACGTAAATTTTAGGACTCCAGCACCCCTGGGGCCTTAGGGGCAGGGCAAAAACTGCCCATAATTGACCAATTTTAAAATCTTCTCAACAACCGCACATGTGCAAGAAAAACTAAATGCATGATGGAGAGCAGGAAGGCCTCTACCAAAATTGTAAATTTCGTGATCCCCGAGGTAGGGGTTCTGACCCCAGGACGGGGCCAAACTTGTTATATAGTGTTTATGTGTAAAACACTTAGATAACATCTTTAGTGCTATTGAGACTAAATTGAAAGTAATTTAAATGGATATTTAGAAAGAACAGATAGTCCTTTACCAAAATTGTAAATTTGATGATCCCAGGGGTAGGGATTTTGGTATCAGGGTAGGGCCAAATGGTCAGTTATTAAATGTATGAACAATAAACATTTTTAACTTCTTCTTGATAACTATCATTCCAATTCTTTTCAAATTTAGTATGAAACATACTTGGAACAAGGGGAACATGAATTGTAGATTTGAGGATTCCTGCACCCCTGGGGCCTTAGGGGCGGGGCAAAAACTGCCCAAAATTGACCAATTTTCAAAAATTTTCTCAAGAACTGCATACATGAAATAAAAACAAAATGCATAGTGATGTAAAGCAGGAAAGCTTCTACCAAAATTGTAAATTTCATGAACCCCGGGTAGGGGTTCTGAGCCCAGGGCAGGGCCAAACTTGTTATATAGTGTTTAAGTGTAAAACACTTAAATAACATCTTCTTTAGTGCTATTAATACTAAATTGAAACTAAATGGAATGAGCAGGTAGTCTTTTACCAAAATTGTAAATTTGATGATCCCCAGAGTAAAGGTTCTGACCCCAGGGCAGGGCCAAACTTAGTATATTGTATTTATGAACAAGTTTGCTGATAATGTATAAAATCTAAATGCATACTTAGGAATAGCAGAAAAGGATGTACAAAAAATGGTGAATTTCGATCATAACCCAGGGTTATGACTTCAGGACGAGTCCAAATTAGTCATCTCTTCTGATGTTTTATTGTTACTAGTAATACACCTTTTTTATTGAGTTGACAAGGCTGATTGACATGTCAAAAGTTCATCATACACCATCCCCTACCACCACCCAGAGGGTTGTTTTAACTTATACTTCTTTTAATTGTGCCATATGCAAATCTTTGAAAATTTGCATATTCCTATAGTAATTTAACGTAATAAACCAAATTTAAAGAGCAAATAACTCTTACTAAAGGAAAAATAAATCTTACATTTTATCGCGGTGCAGATAACGGTATTATGCCAATTTCATTTTTGAATATCCACAAGGGCATGGACAGCAACGCTTCACCCCAGCATTCTTCATCCAGCACGTTAGGCTCTTGTATTTTCAAAAGTTATCTCTTATATATGTATTTACATTCTACTTTTGTCATAATTCCCAGTCTGAATTTCAACACTTTCAATAATAACTTGCTTGCCTAGTTCCTATTATATTTCCAAGTTGAAAGTCTAGGAAAGGGAAAATCCTGGCATTCAAGATATTTACTGTATTTCCCGGGCAATTTCAGCAACTTGCATGGGTTCAACCTTGCAGATTCCTTATGAATTTCAGTTTGAAAATTCATTGTGTACTAGATTTTCTATTATTAATGTCATTTAGAGGAATGTAAAAAACAATGATCCAAGTTCTTATAGACTTTCAAGGTTCAAAGTAAATGCCAAGGTCACATGGGATATTGCACAATATACTAACCCAACCCCCCCCCCCCCCCACCCCATTATATCCCTACAAAAAGGTCATTTGTGTATTTAAGATAGAATAATGCAATAGATTGTTGAAATGCTGGTTTACTGACAATACAAATGATTCAGGGTTGATGAATAATCTGTATAACATATCTTTTTCTGGTACATGTACACAAGATTGCAACACCAAAGCTTTAACTTTTATACAAAACCTTTATTAACATTGTAAAACAATTGTTTCATTATGACTACAAACCATGATAATAACAGAAAAGATGTGGCACAAAAACAACAGTAATGATGATCCGATACATTGTTTAAATAATTTTACTTTTTCATTCTCAAAGGTCATACTGTCTTGGAGTTTTGATTTTCCTCGTCCTGGTGGCAGAGTTTGGGGGCAGTACAGGTTTGGGTGTTGGTGTGTATGAAGTCACTGATGGGGTAGTAGATTTGGGAGATGGGCGTGTGGATGGCGATGCGGGAGACACAGTCACAAGCGTGGTGGAACCCCTATGTTCACTCTCAATGGTCTTAAAATGATAGGCCAAGACGGACTGAGGTGACACGGAAGACACTCCGACCGTAGAACTCGTTCTCTGGGTGACAGGGCTGGATTCAAGAAGGGAGGAAACTTTTCCGAGAGTCTCCGTTATGGGAACAACAGAGGTTGACTTGGATGTTTTATAGATAGTGGGAGTGACAATTGTCTGCTGACTTTGTTTTTCACTGGAGATGTGAACGGTGCCTACATTGCCAGCACCGGATATGTGGATAGTGGCGCCAGTGGGAGATGCTTTCTGGAGTGAGATTCCTGGTGCTATTTTACCTACAGTGCTGGTACTTGTGAAGGTTTTGGGTACAGTAACGGACGTGTTGGGCAGAGAACTGCCAAGTAGTTTAGCTTGAGTTATAGTGGACACTAGACTTTGAGGAATTGAGCCTGTGGTCAGAGGAAAATCATGATACTGAGATTTCTGTACAGCCTGCACGGTCTCATCTGAGTCCTCGACAGACTGATGAACAAGAGGCATGTCCAAGTCCTCCAGTGTTGAGTCTGGAGACACTGTCTGCTGGGACTGGGTGACCATCTCTTGTGCTGGTTTAGCTGGGGTGTTGGCAGATTTTTCTATTTGATGTGGGAGAACATATTTCACTTGCTGTGAGCTTAAACTCGTTGAAGCTGATGAGATGTCAAAACTTATCAGTGGTGGGCCAAGTGCTTTTGATGTAGGGGACCTTGATGCAGCTGTTAGAGAATCAGTGGTGGCAGACGATAGTGTGTTGATGGAGCTTGAGGATGGCAGCTTTGTGGTTGTGGTGGAGGTGACACCTGCTTTTGTGATGCCGGCCAGTAACTGCTGTATTTGACTGGACACTGGACCAGCTGTTGTGATGTGGACAGAGGGTTTTATTCCTCCTCTAAAAACATTCGACATACTTATCAGACTTGACAGACTAAGCTGTGGTGAGGACAGCCCAGAGCTAGTGCTTAGTACAGGATCCTTGTTGGACACATTGGTGGCAGGTGTACTAGACAAGCTACTGGCAATTCTCTGGGCTGCTTCCTTTTGAGCCATCAAATTGGCAAGGCTTTCAAGAGTGACTTTGGAGGCTTTACTAGGACTCTGCTGACCAGTTTCTGATGATGTGCCACCATCAGGTTTACCCTCAATCTCCTTCACTGTCTGTGGTACAGAACTTTGCAGGAGTCCAGACAGTTCTGGAGCATTGTTCAGAGCCTGTAGACCAGCAATTTTACTGGCCAGGGTCAGATTCAGTGCTGGGAGGCTTTTGTCTGGTCCTGCAGCTGAAGTCTTCAGCCTCTTCTTAGGTACTCCTGCTGGACTCTTCACATACTTCCTCTTAGGCTTTGGTGCTGCTAAAGAGAGGAGATACATTCTATGAAAATTTATATGGATACAGTTTTGGAAATGGGGAAGTGGTCCTTTCATCTAACAGCAAAATTCTATGATGGACACAAGGAATGTGGAAAAATTTGAAAAGGAATATTGTACAAAACGCAGAGAATTTTGTCAGAATCTCTTTCTTTACACATACGAGTAGCTACTGGAGCAGGGGGAAGATTGGACCCATTCAGTAGATGACTAGCAAGCTCACTTGTCTGTTGCCCGACAGATAGCCGGTTGAATTCAGCCTGCCTTGCAGCTTTCAGAGCTTTAGCCACACTCAGCTGCTTTGGTGTTGAGGGAAGAGACTTTTCCTACAAGAATGAACATAATGAAAGCCAAGCATAGTTACACATCAAAGGCTGTCCAGCACTTGTTTACAAAAAATTAGGGCTAATTCTAGGGCTAAAATTAGAAATTTTAAAACTATATTAGGGTAGTTTTCGACATTTAAATGGACTTACCTTTGCAAATTTGACAATAAAGAAACTCACAACAAGAGGCCCATGGGCCCTAACGGTCAACTGAATATCATAGCCCATACAGGGAGTCTCATATTTGCATTTAAGTCTCAATAAGAATATGGAGTCCTTTGTGCTCTTGCTGATGATCTTTCAAAATATGCACACAATTCCCATTCATTTACAGAAGAAGGAAAAATGTAAGTTTGAAACATATCAATCATTTTGACACCCCCCCCCCCCCCCAACTCCTGAATTTAGCAACTTAACGTAGTTCCACCCTCTTGTGATGTCATAAGATTTTGCAAAGTCAATGATTTAATAAGATTTATGCATGAGAGGAACATGAATTTTGTTGGAGTCTTTTTCAATAGTTATTGTAAAAAATATTTGTAAACCATAAAATATTTCCAAAGTTTAAGTTATATATGAATAATCTATAAAATGTTTCAAAATATTGAATCCAAGGGCAATAACTCTGTTTTCATTAAATCATATATCTGATAAAAATCAATCTGATAAAGCGAGGTAATACACAGTATTAATAAAGTCTCACAATACAGTGATACACAGTAATGTGCACAGTTGGCTAAAGTGATTCCATCCACGCACCTTTCTTTGCTTTTTCTTCTTAAGGTCTGCCTCGTCTAACATTTCTGATGTGTCTGAGTTAAGCAGGTCTGACTGCGACAGAACCCCTCCCAAAAAATCGGCCACATGGTCCTGTTAGATGAAAATTATATGCCTGTTTCAATACATGTACAAAAGGACATCTACAAGTGCTTGAATGCATCCGTTCAGTAGAGAATATCAATTATCAATTGTAAATTTTAGTATGTTGTACAGCGCTTTAGAGTATTTTTAGATAAGGCGCTATATAAGTGTACTTTTATTATTATTATTATTAATACTGTGGGTTCATCATTATTTGTTGAGCACCAATTTTCGTGCATTTCGTTGCCGAGCCAAGTATTCATAGAAGTTTGGTGTTTCCATTTTGATTTCTAACAAAGAGACCTGTTAATAGTATATACAAATGTTTCTGAAATAATTCAGTGCAAACATTTACCAATGAAATGTTTAAATTATTCCCATCACTACAGTGTATGATTAACATTTAATATTTTGTATTCATTCCTTGTTCAATTTATGTGAGTGAATCAATTTCATTTTATACAAGTTACAAATTGAAACTTCTTGCAGCTGATATTGATAATCACTCTAAAGCAATACATCTAATCGTCATTACACACCTACAATTAGAAAAACAATATTTATGTTGGTTTACCCAAGTCCAGCCTTTTTTAAACCCTCGATAATAAGTTTTCCAATCCTCCATTATTTCACGGGTTCTAATGACCCAGTGCACATGGACAGGCTTAACCACTGATGTGCAAAGATCAACCAACGAGGGGGATTCGTTATCTCTTTAAAGACGTACGCCAATTTTCTCTGCATACTATTCATGACAATAGCCCTTCAAAACTCCTTTATACTCTCAATGCAACACGCTGACACAAACAAGGGGATGATTCTATTGTCCTTCAATAATACTCGCAGCTTAGGACTTTGGTGCATCGACTATACACCTACAGGTATGCATAATTTCATTTTTCATTTACCAAGTTAAATTCAAGAGAAGATCTTTGAATGACTATTTTTAATAAATTGTATTTGAATATAGTTTTCTTTACAATCAGGCTCAGAGTGCGCATTTGCAATTCTTTGCATTTGTGGAACTATTTTTCAAGATGACCATTGCCCACGAATTAATGTAACCTTGAAGCATTGGAAATTGTTCAATCCATGAATATTGATGAAACCACAGCACTAGTAAACAAAAAGTCAAAAAACAAAACACTTCAGTTTTTGGTGTGTGTGTTTTTTTTTCTTCTAATTTGTCTACCAGTAAATTCATAGTACACTATACTTTGTAAAATAATACATTAAAAAAATTCATGTACTAGAATTACCATACAAATAAGAATATACATGTAATACCAGAATTTGTTTGTCTGCCATGACTTGGGTTATCCCCTCCTGTTTTTTCTTTGCTCGAAACACTCGTAAATTGCTATCTGCCCCACCCACTACCAGCAGCTCATTCTCTGCCTTCATTTTCTCTCGTAAGTCCTCCATATTATCTATAGTGGCTGTGTATGAGTGCTGGCCAATCACAAACATTGTCGGAGTTTTAGTGTCCAGTAAAGTGTCCTCAATATCCTGACAATAAATTCAAAAGAAATGAATATTTAAAATATGCCTTAAAATCTCAAGTTTAATGTAATCTTCAATTACATGAGGATGTTTGCATATTAATTTGGTTCCATTCAAAAACTTTTGAATCGAGGAAACATGGAAAAATGCATGGTTATCCCTTATTTTAATTTAAATGATTAGACACTGATTGAAAAATTAAAAACATGAATCATGAAATTGATAATTAAACATTAATTAATAAACATTATCGAAGAAATAATTAAGGACAGAAATATCCTATAACTCTCGATGGAAATAAATGGGTTCTAATTGCATTGGATGTATTCCAATACTTGGCAAAGTAAGCTGTTGGTAATTTATTATTGATTGACTTGGGGTCAGTGTGATAAAAAGACCAACCAATACTAATCACTGCGGCGGAGATTTTGTAAAATTCTAATCTTATCTTTCTGTGCAAAGTATATGAATATGTGAAATCAATATTTGTAACTAATACTAGCTTTAACATTAATATTCTAATAAATGATCACCTTTGAAATCTCTCCCAAAATTTCACCTTTAATGAGCAAGATCTCCCCTTAGGGCTATTCCAAAAATAAATACATGGGGGGGTTGGGAGGCACCTTTTGTATATACCAAGCACCCATAAAAAAAAATAAAAAATTACCCCATGAACCATCAAATTTATAAACTCATTTTACAATGACCCATCTAATTAAAAAAAAAAACTAACCAGACCCACCACAAAAATGAAAACAGTACAAATCTCGCGAGGTTTTCGGGACAAACATTCTAGTCAATGACGCAGTAATGCCTGTGCGACATTGTATCACAGTAGTTCTGAAGAAACGATGTCACATCAACAATCAAAGGCATCTATGGCGGGAATGTTGGAAAGATTGGGAGTCCAAACGATGCTATTATCATGAAATGGGTATGGATATGTTTTTCCACGAATCGTTCGTCTTCTAATGGAGCCCGCGCCCGGAGGCCTCTATATCACCATCACACTGACTGATAAATATAACGCATCGGTACCCTCGTATAAATCAACTAAGGTTTGCCTATTTTTATTAGAAAACGGAATACCTATTGGTTTCAAAATATTCCTAAAATCGATGCACTGTAAACTGTAATAATCTACAGAACAGAGTTCGCCGCCATCACGTCCAAAGGGACCCTACTAAACGCGCCTCTAATTTGAAGAGTGCCGTAATGGAAAGTTATGTGCTGCAAAGAGCGACAACTCGAATAGTTCTATGTTACTTCCGATTTCGAAAACAGCATTTCGAAAGCACGTTTTCAATTTTCCCTCCGACGTTTTGTAACCAACACGACAAGAGTGACAATAAAAATATTCTGAAAACTCAACACCCAAGTGGCACAAAATAAAACAATAGAAACTACCCACTACCCATAATAAATATTTTTTTAACAGTCCAACCACGGACCAAATAAAATATGAAAAAATACGACCACCCACACAAAAAAATATCATTTGCCGCCCGACCCCCCCATTTGATCATTTCTGGAACAGCCCTTACTGAATTGATATGACTTGTATGGAGTTGCTTGTGTGGGAGACTTACCCCTCGCTGTCCATTAATTCCTGTGATTGGTAAACCCATACAAACCACTGCTGATACAGCTTCTACCAGGGACACCTGCAAAGTATTGCATAAAATTAGACCCCGTGAAGTTCCAAATAACTTGATAAAGGCATTAGAAATTTACTGAAATCAGAGGAAACTTACATGGCATGCCACAAGAGCCCCGATGTTCCATCCTAACAATACAATGGGTTTGTGATGAAAATGACCCTTCAACTGAAAGTAAAGAAATTATGCATCACAAATTTCATCTCCACTCATCAATAATTCCTGCACATGTAAAAAAAACCCCGAACTTTTAAATGTCATTCATGCAGGGCTTTGCTGTACTTTCAGTCAATAAAGTGCTATTCTGACAATGACATTTGACTTTGATAGTGGCAAAAAATCCACATGTGTTTTTGTTTCTCCTTTACCTACTTTTCCTGAAAAAAACATTCTACAAATTTAACTATTTTTGAGTAAGCAGCAAGTTACACAATTCCAAAATCCTTTGCTCTTTTTTACAAAGGCCTTTTGACCTATAATTGTGCAGATGTTTTTCTCTGACTATTATTCATTTAAGATGTTGGTTGAAATACTCATAATGTGGTGAAACATAATCCCACTTTAAATTAAATATCTTATTGAGATCAAAAAACAATCTGCCCTCAAAGGTATCAGAGTTTTCCTCTTATCACTTCCTCGTCCGCAGAAGTGAATATGAAGTCTGTCACCAGAAAATAATTATTGTATCATGTAATCCCATATTCTATATCTCATCATGGCCTTGAGAAATGTTCACTCTTGTACTGACATCAGCTTTAGGTGAAGTGCCACAAATGTTACCCTAAGCTAGGTGTTCAGGGCCAGAGCAGCAAGGGCTTTAATCGTGCCAATGCCTAACGTGACATAAGACCTCCATTTTTAAGATCATGTCTGTGAGACCTGCAACTTTCACTTTCAATTCAGGGTGCTTGGTGAAGAACAGTCACTATCTCTATCAATAACGGTTTTATGTTTCATTTAATGCCAGGATCGAGATTCGAACCTTGATCTGGTTTCATTCAATGCCAGGATCGAGATTCGAACCTTGATCTCCTGGCTACAAAGTATAAATCCTAACCACTCGGCCACCACACCCAGTCCTCTTTTACATAAGCTGTCCAGAGGCAGGTATTTGTATTAAACAATACTAATTTGTCATTCAGGACGACATTCATCTGGGAAAAGATGATCTATTATGACCAAGGCTTAATTTTTGTTTGCTGCTAATGGCTTCTCAACTGTTATCAGACTTGGATTTTTCAAAAAAATCTCGAACTCAAGTTTGAATTTTCTTTTATTTGAAGTTAAAATTAGAGGAAAATGTCAGACTTAAGTCCACGTTTCAACTTTATTTTGAGAAATCCGGCTTTAGTCTACATGCTCTGCTTCCAGATCATGAGACAACTATTTCACCAGATACAACAAGAGGTTTAGCAATCTTACCTCCAAGACTTTGGTCCTGACAGCCCCTATCATGTGTTCCAGACATTGTGCAATTCCGACACCACTGCCACCATTGACTGTGTGCATCGTGACAGGAATCACCTTCCCCAGGTTGGACAGATGGCTGTTCCAGAATCTAGTCCGTTTGGAGTAACTGTGTCCAGTGTAGGTTGGACCATTTGGGGCAATCAGAATTAGTGGGTTTCCAGGTAACTTATTCTGTAAATGGTACCATGATAAAATGTATGTCTGTTTTCAATCAGAGTTCAGGGGAAATAACTCTTCAATGCCCATAGCACCCTACTTTGATAATGCACACAGGGTTTGACATGTCAGACCGACTGACCGTGATGTATTCAGTACAACTAAAAATAAAGATTACGTCATCACGCGCGGTTTATGTTCGCAAAGTTTTTATTTATTTTTCAGTAAAAAATAAAATATCTTGGCGTGTAAAATAAATTTTCTTTTTTCTTTTTTCAACACGACCAGTTGGACTAGGAAACCAACATTTTTACCTTTAGTAAACTTGGTTGGTCGGACGACCTTAGTGTCAGACCCTGTGTTATCTAAATGTTATACTCATAAACACTATATGTCAAATTTGGACCCACCCTGGAGTCAGAATCTCTACTCAGAGGATCATGAAATTCGTTATTTTGGTAAGGCCTTTCATCTCTACATGCATTTAGTTTTTCTTACAGATTGTACTTAGGATTTTAATTGGCTGTATAATTCTTGAAATTCATTGGAAAACATCAAATATTTGCACATCTATTGGAATCTACCCACAGTATACGAAATCTTATTGGCTTCAGGCTAACAATGTAATCTTAACAGAACTTTTCTGCACACTTTTCAAACAGCCCTCGTTAGGTCCGGCAACGGAGGGAGTGGGCATACCATGCATTTACCACACGAAATTAAAGGGATATTAATTTTCGTATTCTGATGATGCAAATATGAGAAAGTCGTCTTGGGTGATACATGGTCCCTATGATTTTCAAGGCATTAAACTGAATTAAAAAAACCAACATTTTGACAATTTTCAAAGATGGTGTAAAAACAAATCTACAACTTTGTACTCCAAACTACATGTTGCAATCAGTTTCAGAAAAAAATCTTTATTTTCATTTCTGAATTCAAAGAAATAAAAAGTTTAAATTTCAAAGTTTAAAAAGTTTAAAAAAGCTCTGACACTTGGGCCTATGTCTCCAATGACATAAAGAAATTTCATTTATCATATGATACATCAGTTTTCAAAATGAAAGAGATGAAAAATGAAAGAAAGACCTACTGGTTTTTGTTGAGAGTAGACACTCAAAACAGGGTCCCAGGGTCTCTTCAGTAGAAGGTTGAGAGCCTCCAATGATGCCGTCACGGACTTCCCTCCTACGTTTGTGTTGGCAATCATTTTGTCAATCAAAGAAGGAACCTAATGTAAACCATGCAAACTTTCAATTACATGTACATATATAATTATTCAGAATCATTGGGTTTTTTTCTTCCTCAAACCATACAGTACATGTATAAAACTTCTCACCACAATCAATGTAAATTCTGAAATCAACCATAATCCCTGACTTAATTGTATGTTTATCAGTGTGCAATGTGCAGTGCATAATTCTTGAAACTTTAGTAAGGATCCCCCCTTTTCCATTATATAAAACACTTTGAATGAGATAATTTTTTTTTTAACTGCATTCAATTTTTCATAAAACAGCAAACTAATAAATACACAAACATACTGTACATACTGATGAATGGTCACAACGCTACGTGTACTAGGATGTACAGCCATCTCAACTATATCGCAAGGGAATAAATAATGATTCACTTGTGTAACATACGAGCACTGACCTTTGCCCTAAGCGTCTGAAGAACATCCAGGTAAGCTCCAAGGACAGGTAAACTGAGATTGTCCACCAACACACCGTGTACCCACTGCGTCAATTTCATGTCCTGTAATCACGTGCACGAATAAGACTTAACACTTCAGGTTGTATTCAAAAGACATCAGCCTTCCAAAAATACAATATCATTTCAACATCATCACTGACCTAATATATTCAAATGAGAAACTAACATGATCTACACTTAAAACAGAACTATTTCACCATCGTCATGGTGAATCATTAAAAACACAGCTGCAATTGTGAGAAAATACTCAGTGTCAGTCAGTGGGACACAATCTCTGACGAATGATAGCAGAATTCTTCATTGTATGAAAGTTAACCTGTTTCATACTTTACGGTTTACATTGCCATAAAGAGACTGATCGGTCCTTCTCTGGTTCCTTGGCTAAACGTACAATGCATGCTCAAGTCTGCTATGATGCAGTTCAAATAATGTGATTACTTTTCCCCCTCATGAATAGTATGAAATACTGGGGTAAATACATATAGCAGGTAACTGCTAATGTTATGGTGTTTAAATGCTTCTATGAATTCTGAAAAGATTCTTACCCATTAAATTCTATGAATATGAATTCTGAAAACATTCTTACCCATGATACACTAGCAAAGGCCTGCCTCACCCTGCGAGCTGTCTTATCAATGTGAATTCGTCGCATTACTGGCTCATTTGAAGACTGCAATCAGAATGAAAAGCAAGAGTTGATGTAACTAGGGAGGTGATTCCTCACAAGAGGCCCATGGACCAAAACGCTCATCTGAGTCACCTTGACCCACCTGCTCCACAGAGGAAGATTTTAAAAAGATTGTTTCCCTCTTTAATCCCATTATTAATTTTTACCCCAATCCACAGGGGTATGACACAATCTGAGGTATATATACCAGTTTGCTCAGATTGTGTCAAAACCCTGTGCCCAATCCAGCAGCATGGAGTTGTAAATTTGAATCCAAACAAAAATGGGGATGCTCAAAATCAGTATGACAAACATGGCCTCACTGTTCTGTAGAAGATTTTTTTCCCCTATATTCATGTATTATGTAATATTTGATCACTGATGTTAGCCTCATCCTAACATTGAACAAAACAACCCAGAATTCATAACATGTGCATGTTGACATGATTTAGTGTGGTCATGCTCCATATATCTCATCAGTGGTCTTTGATAAGAACATTTTCAAAGATTATATACATTAAAACGTAAAATTTTGATGCCTTGTCCAACCCGAGGGCCATGATTTGAATTGAATCTGTGGTACCTGAATCTGTGGTACCTGAGGACACTTGCAAAATAATGTTGACATGTTGTGGTGCTTTTGGTATTGAGAAGATTTTTTGTGTAAAATTTCCTAATACATGTATATTCTCATGTATAAATTTGATTCCCTATTGTGACCCCTACCCTACCCTTCAGGGCCATGATTTGAATAAACTTAAATCTGCACTGAGAATGGTTGCATATTGATATTACTAATCATGGCCCTATGGTCTTAAGAAGATTTTTCCCAATAAATTCCCACAAAACTTTGGTTCCACCATTGTGCCCCCCCCCCCTCCCCCCTCTGTGGCTTGAACCTGCACTATCTTAGGATGCTTGGATTATAATATGACTATTCATGGCCTACCTATTCATAAGAAGAAAATTTTGAAGGATTTATTCTCATGTAAAACCTTGATCCTCTATTGTGACCTCACTCTACCCCTGGGGGCCACAAATTGAACAGTTTTGAATCTGCACTTTCTGAGGATGTTTGCATATTAATATTAATATGACTAGGGGGGGGGGGGGGGGGGGGGGGGGGGGGGTTATGATTTGAACAATTTTGAATCTCCACTTGATAAGGATGATTTCACATAAGTTTTGTCTTTTCTGATCCAGTGGTTCTTGAGAAAATTTTAAAATGATGCCATCATATTTTCACTATTTCTTAACTATGTCCCCTTTGAAAAGGGTATGGCCTATTTACAATAATGTAGCCCTCTCTGATTTTTTTTTTTTTTAGGGAGAGGGCTACAACTCCTTAGGATCTCCGTAATGGTGTAAATGCGGGAGTGATTCACTCCCGCAACATTTGCGCTCATTCTAAACATTTCCTGACTTTCTTTACGTAAATAAAATGATATTCTATGTTTCTTAGTCAATATATAAATTTACAACCTGCATCTTTAGATTTGTGAGGCTCTATTCTACCGTTTTCAACAATTTCGATAAATTCCAATTTCTCGATTCATATTTGTGCGCCATGTTTGATGTACTGAAGTTTCAACTTCCGATTGTCAAGTCATTTGCATATGCCATATAAGGTAGCATTTACATCAATGGACAAGTATGGAGGCGAAAGCTATTTCGTCGGTATTGAAAAGGTTTGAATTTAATATCAAGTTAAAAACCGAACAGCAGAGTGTAAATTCTTTCTGCAACAATATGATTTTCCTTTCTTTGTCGAAGTGGCTCGAGTAACTACATTTTCGCGCTGATTGTCAATATTTAGGCTTTTCATTAGATCCACCTACGAGATCTCGCGATAACAAGCATGGCGGAGCAGATGAAGAATTTTGCATGCTGTACATTATATTTAATGAAAAACACCTTTATTAGACATGCCCGAGCACAAAGTTGGTACTCCTTTTGGTGTAAACAACATTTGGGACTAATACACAGAGTTTATTATCGGTTATTCATAAAATTATTTAGCACCATTACAGAGATCCTATGGAATTGTAGCCCTATCCCGAAAACGTCAGAATAAAGAAAAATTGGATAGGGCTACATTATTGCAGCTAGGTATGGCCCTTCATTTGAACAATTTTAAATTCTCTTTACCCAAGGATGTTTTATAGCATGTGTGGTAGTTTGGGTTTTACTTTTACTTCTGGATTTCGATACCGATGTAAATTATTCACCCGTTGTATTTGACCACGCCCACTTTATCTTTTAGCCAATAACTTTAATGGCAGTTTCTATTGTTTAATTTGCTATATAAAGCCATGCAGCTTACTATTTGTGGAAGCGAAACAGCTAGCCTTGCTAGCTACTCTTCTTCTTCCATTATTCCTATTTTGGAATTACGTTTTCATCTACTTTGCCCCTTTTTACTTACTAAATTATTATTACCTTTGGGTTGGGAGAATTTCTTGATAGATTCTAGGCTAAGTTCTAGGCTTTAGGAGTGTGTATTTGTCACATTCATACTGGTAATAAATTCGTATAGTGTTATTTCTCTTATTTTCATTTCTATTGAGTTTATTTTCAAAGTTTAAAATCATAGTGTAGTTGGGTCGTTTCGAAGTCGCCACTAATAAAATAAAATAAAACAAGCACAACGCGAAGTACAGACTATACGAACGCCAGACCTGCTACACATGTTTGGCCCATGTAGTTCTGGAGAAGAAATTGAAAACGTGTAAAGTTTACAGACAAACAGAAAGACAGACAGATGGATGCCAGACAACATGCGATCAGAAAAACTCCAGCTCATGTAAACTAAAAAGCTAAAAGTATAGAAGGAAAACTTCATTTTTACATTTATGCAAATATAAAAGTATATAAAAAATAAAACTGTGCTTACATTGTGGTATGCTAATCTCGCTAATCTGTCTGTTTGTAGTGCTTTAATAATCTTGTTGAATAAACGATTCTGTTGCAAGGTCCATCCACTTCTAGAAATGACAAATGGAGAAACAATGGAATATGATTTTGGTGAAATTTCAGTTATATATTCCTTCAAAGAGACAACATATATTGACAACATATACTATCATACATACACACATATATTGTTTTTACATTAAATACCCTATTCCTTCAACTATTTTCCCCTTTTGTTTTTCTTTTCTCCATTTTTGATTTATTAAAAAATTAGCATCTGTTCTTATTTTTGTTGATGTTGTAAGTCATTAATACATTAAAAAATAAAATAACCAGTAAACATCAACAAAAGGCCCACAGGCCTAATTGGTTATCTGAGCATTCGCTAAAAGTATCACTAGCCCCAAGATTTTTGAAAATAGGTCTTTTTTTTTTTCTTTTTTTTTTTTAGCTTTTACCCTGCCACTAAAACCCCAGGGGTATAGGAGTCCTGAAATTTACAAGTTATGCCTTTGTCCCAAAGATGCTTCAAACCCAAATATGAAACACAATTGGAATGGTAGTTATCAAGAAGTTACAAATGTTCAATTGTTAAAGGGGCATGGACACGATTGAGCTGAAAATTTTATTTTTCCATTTTTGTTGTTTACCATGCTTAACTAAAGTATTTCTAATGGTCACCCAAAATTTGAATTTCAATTTTGGAGTTACAAGTGAGATACAGCACTCACAATTCCTTATTATGTAAACAAGACTCGTGCCATGTTTTTGTTTACATATAGATTGCTTAATAGAAAATGGCATGTTTAAAAGAAAATGATCTATGCTAAACACTAGAAACTATTTAATTGTGTTCAGAATGAACTTATCAATTGAAAAATCTGCTTTAAATGGACTTTACTAGTTTATTTAACCTATGTAAATAAAAACATGGCATGAGCCTTGTTTACATAACAAAGAATTGTGAGCGCTGTATCTCCCATATACCTCGACAACTCACATTCAAATTTTTTGCTGACCATTAGAAATATCTTAGTTAAGCATTCTAAACATTAAAAGTTGAAAAATAAAACCTGAATTTTTTTTTTTAGCTCAAATTGTGTCAATGTTCCTTTAACGCACAACAGACCACGACATAGGCTGACCAATTGCAACTAATCACCTAAGTTACTTAGGTGACCTAAAAAGTGCAAAACAAAGAAAAAAATTAAAACACCACTTCACTGTGAAGCAATTTCATGTTAAACATCGGGGTCTGATAAAACACTATTAACAGTAAAACAATGCATATCATGAACAAAAAGCTCTCTAATGAACAAATCACATAGACTCAGATTAACAGATGAAAACCCTGGGAAAGCAAGGGTAGTATAATGAAATGCATGCAGATGTAACAAAATTGAACAAAGATTTGATACCTAATGAAGTCTTTAATAAGATATCGATAACAGGCTCCTTTTTTACACTGACATCTAAGAAGGAATATTTAGCAATTGTAATGAGAAATACTAGTATTGAAAGTTTTAAGATTGTCAATGCGTAACGATTATATTTCATAAGATATCTAATAAAAGGATGGGGTTATTTTTGCAATCGTGGCATCATTTTGAAGTGTTTATCAAATAAAAACAATTGATCATAGGAATTTACAAAATTTTGACTACTGCTTGATTTATCTGACATTGAATGTTACATTGAAGGAATTAGGAAAAGCAGGTCAAAATATTTTTAAAAGAAATTATATTTTCATACAAATCTCTTGGTAGAATGTTAAATAGACTTTCACTTCGTAAAAATATAATATAAAATTAATGATTTACTTCAGATTTATATCAAGAGTAGATAACTCTTTCAAAAAGTTCAGTGCAAAAAGATTGGTTTCTAATTATATACCAGCCACGTGAATTTGATTTACTTCCCTTTCATCATTATCAAACAATAAACATTTATATTGATTTAAATCATTAAAAAATGTTCAATCTCCATTCATTATATATTGAATACCTAAAGACTAGGAATAAATGTGTTTTTGCTTACATGTATAACATGAAAATACAGTTTAAATATTCTCTTGTATATTACAATCTGAAGATTTCAAATAATCAGGGCTCGAAATTAACATATGCCCGTCAGTCTGTGACTGGTTAAAAGTCTGGCAGACTGAATGACATTTGTTTTAGTCAGTCCGATGGAACCAGTTAATTTTCTAAAGCATCAGTTTGGAAAATATACATGAAATTTTATACACATATGGCATGCTTCGATCTGTAGATATCAGATGAATCTGATTCGTAAATATAAATCCCACATATGTATTTAAGTGTTACAATATTGTCTGAGGCATATCGAGTTAAATTTCATTTTATAACAAAATATGTTTAATTATTTCTGGAAAAATGTTGAGACTGGTATTCTTTTCTGCAGACTGGTTGAAATTATACCCCATCAGTCCGGCTGGACATAAAAAGTTGGCTTCAAGCACTGATAATTAAGTATGGCTAAATTAATTTCACTACGACCTACAATGATTATAAATAAAGCAGTTCAAAGACATATCTAATTACATCCTTTTGAACTGATTGATTTATAATCAAAACTACTATTATCCATCACCAGAATAATGAGATGATATAATGAGGGGGTGAGGACCCGCCTGTGAGATGACCGACGTTTGTTTAAACCTCGTTATGTGTTCCTCCCAGTCATCAGGTCCATCTTCCATCCGAGCAAAATTCACGTGTCGATCACACTCATGCATTAGGCTTCGTGCTTTGGCCATGTCGTATGGGGGGTGTGGCTTAGCAGGTGCATCAACAACATCAATAATTTCATGGTCACTGCAAAAAAAAAAATACATTGTATTTGTATAGTAATATACTACAATGGTTTTTGTATACAAAATGTAAAGTATTTAAAAAATTTTGCTTCATATACTCTCAACAGTATGCGCTTAAGAGTATTTTCTACCACTAAATATTGTACTGAAGTATTCATGAGGCGGAATGGGAAATATGCCGGACATACTATATTTTTAACAAATACAAAAATATCCTCAAAAATCAACATTTCTTATGTTCCAGTTACAAGTTCATGACAGGCAGTAGTTATATAAATAGGTGTACAAACAAGCATGTGCTTCAATATTCTATATGGAACAATATGGTTGACATATGAACCAAATTCTTTTTTGACCATGTGATTTGCTGCACTATTTCTGCATTAATCTGGGTTTCAATAACACACAAACTCTTTTCTACGGACCAGTTCAACAAATATCTGCACACCATATAATTTCTTATATGTTCAGACTTCATGATTATGAACCATTCATGCATTTTGTACATACCAATAAAATTCAAACCATCTCTCAATAAATCACCCGATTTTACAATTTATAAATTGTTGAATAAAACAGCAAAGGGATTTTTTCTATAAAAAATTTTGGTTGACAGAATTTCTTCAATCTGTATACCAATGAGATTTATTACTGCAAAACTCTAAGCGAACTGTTTAATTTTCCATATAATTGTGGATGGAAAGAAAAACTGGTGAGGTACTTTGCATTTTCCGCTGTCTGGTTGCGTGGCACTCTTTGCATGTATATCAGCTTTACAGGTCTGGCATGGCTGGCATCTGGATGTGCACTCCATGGTTTTGAGTAGCCATGATCCATTCCAACTACCTCCATCATGGATGACAACTTCTTAGCTGTAAATAAAATCCAAACATGATCATTAGTTAATACATGAACCCAATGCAAGGAACAAACCTGCATTAGCTTTAATGACAATGATTGTGAAAAGAGGGGAGTTGTCAAGTGTTCAACTTCAAATTGATCAAGGAAAATTTTGTGATGCTACTGAAAATCTTTCCAATATGCTCCATGATAATGTTTTGACAACCAGACTGAGTTAACACTACAAGTATATCAGTATTTTTTAATGATCTACACATCAATGTCACAGTTTTTATTTTCATGGCTTACAGTAAATTCCAGAATCCATGGAATCCTAATTAATAACTTGCTCAGATGTTGGTGTTAAGATATCATTGGTTTCACTGTGGGAAGAGACCGAACTTGAATAAAAAAAAAAAACCCTCTCCTATTCCAACACTGCCAATAACAAAGATTCAAAATGGGTTGCAGAGGTAGAAAGCAAGTCAGTAACCATCATCAATATGATAAATCTTTCGCTCTTTAAAATGCACCTAAATCTGGGCTGCTGTCAAGATCGTAGTGGCTACAGAGTGCTATATAATACGCCAGTTTCGAGATACGAACTCTTCTGTATAGGAGGTGCATTTAGTGGAACTTTGAATGCCTAAGTAGGACAGAGTGGATATACAGCCAACGAGAAAGACGATGAAATGTATTAAAAGCGGCTTCTCTTTAAAATGCAAATGTGGGAAATACAAAATGCTATCGAAAGAAATGTTTACCAAAGTGGAAACATACCATGTCATATTTGCAAGAAATATCTTGGATATGGTACTTATGACCAGCGAAATAACGTGATAGGATAAGAATTCTATGTAATTAATTACTCCCTAAATACTTATCACTTACTTAGTTTGTGTATCAGTCGAATTCGGGTTATCAAAGAGCGTATGAGAAACTTACTGAGTACATTCACTTACGCTGTGATGAATAACTGTCCCACTCCCGCGTGTAAACAAATTCTTTGCACCTTACTATGTACGAGAGTTCTCGAAGGGAAATAACTCGGACGTATCTCGAAACCGGCGTATTGAACGAACACAAAGGCTAGTCCTACATTGGGATAACATGCGTTAATTCATACAGAACGTTCTTACTGACCTAGATATCTAGCTTAGCAGCGAGGCTAGCCATGACAATATTGAAACCCAGCTCAGTTGGTTGCAATTACCACATGCCTTCAAATAATCCATATATATTCTTAAAAAGCTACAATATGATGATTGTCAGTTCCAACGTCATAAACAGCATTAACTAGTAGTACAGCCATGTTACAGATGGAAAGAATACAATGCTTACACATAATTGCCTTTTCCATAATTCAG
Source organism: Ostrea edulis (assembly GCF_947568905.1). NCBI lineage: Eukaryota > Metazoa > Mollusca > Bivalvia > Ostreida > Ostreidae > Ostrea > Ostrea edulis. The sequence continues at coordinate 17,671,051 of NC_079172.1, forward strand.
CATATGCATATATGTTATGTTTTGACACGAGTGGAAGCAGCAACTAGATCTAGAAATGACAAATGCAATGTTACGCCATGATGATCATGATGATGCGGTGAACATCTTGCAGTTGCATCACTTTATCTGTGTTTATACTTTACAGGGAAACGTGACAAACACAATTAACGTATCAAAATTTTACGAATATAATGATATAACATGAAAAACAATTCTGTTGCAAGACAGGCGTATATGAATGATATTTTTTGTTTTTTAACTTACACATACAGAAATGGCGGAAATTATTCTAAATTGCAAAGTTCTAAGGACGAACATTAAATCTCCGGAATATTTATAACGTATATAATACTCGTTTTTATATGCTTTATCGCGGGGTTTTTTCTTCATAACGTTTGAAAAACAACTATACCGCTCATGATACATAGCGTGATGAATATTCAAAGAAGAAAAACAAACATATCAGACACACATAAACGATATATGGAACGAACTAACAAATGCCGACACATATTTCCGATTTCTAAAAATAGAATACACTAAATACTGCAATGCCACCTCCTGAAAGGTAGGTTCATGAATTACTCACTTACATAGATTTATGGTAAAACAATTCAACAACATATTTTGTGTCCCACGGTTATCATATTCATATCAGAACTTTTCAAATTCTTTCGAAAAATATGTCTACATGTGCATGATGAGTGTGGGCTACCATGTGTAAGCACAGTGTACTGCCCAAACCACAGCTAGCTAGCCGGCCGGCCGGGCCTGTCACATATTATTCGCATTCTCTTATATATGACCCTTCTCTATGTATAAAATAATGATATAAAATATCTTATATATAGAGAAGGGTTATATATAGAATAATTCAAATATTTCATGACAGGCCCCAAACTGTGCCCATGCAACCAAAAATCCAGTATTTATAGTAACCTTTTATTCGTAATATGATGAGAGGCAAAATAGACTGTCAACTTGATGGAGTATATATTCTGTATAGTTAAATGTTAGAATTTGTAATAAAAATGGATTGTTTATTTCATGATAATCTCTATAATACAATACATATGGTGTACGTGTCCAGGGGTCGACTGTGTTTGCCCAACTATCTATTTTGTATTACTTGTAGGAGTTATGAGATTGATTACTGTTCTTTATCTCCACCTTTCATAATACAATACAATCTATGATCTCTACAATTTTTAAATCGTTATTTTACTTTTATTGATAAAAATGAATGCAGCCTTATACCTAATCTCAGCGAGATTCATGAGGCTGGATATTTGGACTGACACGTACCTCTTCTGAGGAAGAATCTTGCTGAATATCGAGGCTGGATATTTGGACTGACGCCTCTTCCGAGATTATGCCTGACTATAAAACATAAACTTTTGACCTCACCTCAACAATTGACTGTGGACTTGATTGGTCAATAGTCCATACATCTGACATTGATGCACCTTTCAGTTTGCGAGGTATCAAAGCCTCCAACATACAGGTGACTCTCGATGGCTCAAACTTCATTCTCTTGAAGTGAAATCATGGTTCCAAATTTTTCTTTATATTTAACTAAGTTACTTTACTATTGATCTCAATCTCTCGAAGTGAAGTTGGGTCCTGTAAAACATATTTTATCATTTTTCACACTCGATCTCTTGAAGTGGTGGTAGCGTATACACACCATTACCCAAGGGTATAATTATTTCCGCTTGGACATTACCTGGATTTTGTTGAATGCCAGAGGCTAGTGTGGTCATGATAATTAGGTGTTTACAGAGGCAATATATTGCCCATGGTTCTTTGTGGAGGTGGACATTGGTTGATTGGTCAGTTTTCACCTTACGCTGGGGTCTTAATTGTGATGATTAAGATTTGTATATAATCCGATGATGAATAAAATCTATGCAGTTTGTTTTGACTTCACAATGAGAGAGTTAATTTTGAGACATTAATATTTAGAGATCTACAGACTGTTAAATTTCTTGATTTTTTCTTTGTGTAAACTTACTTTAAAACATAGTTTTACTCATTTGTTAGATTTTTTGCTTTGTGTAAAGAGACATAAAATTGTGCTCTGCTGTTAAGTTAGCGACAGTACAGCTTTATCGGAAATTAGTTGAGTATCCTATCTTAGCATGATAAAAGAACAAAGAAATACCTAAACTTTGAAATCTTTTTATTGCAAAATAAGGTTCTTTATTAAATTTTGAAATCAAATTAACTACCTGACAAATATGAAGGAAAAGATGTCAAAACGATTTCATAATATTGCAGATAAACATTTCCAATTACTCTAATATCTTAACCATATGGTCGGACCTTCAATTTCTGAATTTTGATCTTTCAAACTCTCGAAGTTTTATCAAGGTCCCTTGAACTTTGAGTTATTGAGAGTCACCTGTACTTCAAAATGTATAACCAGGGTTAAAATTTGCAGACAGACAAACACGCAATCATCCATCTGAGAATTTAGGGCATACACATGAGCAGCAGTGCACAGAAAAAGATATATAATAGCTGGACTGATATTAGTGTGGGAATCATTAATAGCTGGACTGATATTAGTGTGGGAATCATTAATAGCTGGACTGATATTAGTGTAGGAATCATTAATAGCTGGACTGATATTAGTTTGGGAATCATTAATAGCTGGACTGATATTAGTGAATCATTAATAGCTGGACTGATATTAGTGAGGGAATCATTAATAGCTGAACTGATATTAGTGTGGGAATCATTAATAGCTGGGCTGATATTAGTGTGGGAATCATTAATAGCTGAACTGATATTAGTGTGGGAATCATTAATAGCTGGACTGATATTAGTGAGGGAATCATTAATAGCTGAACTGATATTAGTGAGGGAATCATTAATAGCTGAACTGATATTAGTGTGGGAATCATTCATAGCTGGACTGATATTAGTGAATCATTAATAGCTGGGCTGATATTAGTGTGGGAATCATTAATAGCTGGACTGATATTAGTGAGGGAATCATTAATAGCTGGACTGATATTAGTGAATCATTAATAGCTGGACTGATATCAGTGTGGGAATCATTAATAGCTGGACTGATATTAGTGAATCATTAATAGCTGGACTGATATTAGTGAGGGAATCATTAATAGCTGGACTGATATTAGTGAGGGAATCATTAATAGCTGGACTGATATTAGTGTGGGAATCATTAATAGCTGGACTGATATTAGTGTGGGAATCATTAATAGCTGGACTGATATTAGTGAATCATTAATAGCTGGACTGATATTAGTGAGGGAATCATTAATAGCTGAACTGATATTAGTGTGGGAATCATTAATAGCTGGGCTGATATTAGTGTGGGAATCATTAATAACTGGGCTGATATTAGTGAGGGAATCATTAATAGCTGGACTGATATCAGTGTGGGAATCATTAATAGCTGGACTGATATTAGTGAATCATTAATAGCTGGACTGATATTAGTGAGGGAATCATTAATAGCTGAACTGATATTAGTGTGGGAATCATTAATAGCTGGGCTGATATTAGTGTGGGAATCATTAATAGCTGGGCTGATATTAGTGAGGGAATCATTAATAGCTGGACTGATATTAGTGAGGGAATCATTAATAGCTGAACTGATATTAGTGTGGGAATCATTAATAGCTGGGCTGATATTAGTATGGGAATCATTAATAGCTGGGCTGATATTAGTGAGGGAATCATTAATAGCTGGGCTGATATTAGTGAGGGAATCATTAATAGCTGGACTGATATTAGTGTGGGAATCATTAATAGCTGGACTGATATCAGTGTGGGAATCATTAATAGCTGGACTGATATTAGTGAGGGAATCATTAATAGCTGGACTGATATTAGTGTGGGAATCATTAATAGCTGGACTGATATTAGTATGGGAATCATTAATAGCTGGTCTGATATTAGTGAGGGAATAATTAATAGCTGGACTGATATTTGTGGGAATCATTAATAGCTGGTCTGATATTAGTGAGGGAATAATTAATAGCTGGACTGATATTTGTGAGAATCATTAATAGCTGGGCTGATATTAGTGTGGGAATCATTAATAGATGGACTGATATTAGTGAGGGAATCATTAATAGCTGGGCTGATATTAGTGAATCATTAATAGATGGGCTGATATTAGTGAGGGAATCATTAATAGCTGGACTGATATTAGTGAATCATTAATAGCTGGGCTGAAATTAGTGTGGGAATCATTAATAGCTGGGCTGATATTAGTGTGGGAATCATTAATAGCTGGGCTGATATTAGTGAATCATTAATAGCTGGGCTGATATTAGTGAATCATTAATAGCTGGACTGATATTAGTGTGGGAATCATTAATAGCTGGACTGATATTAGTGAGGGAATCATTAATAGCTGGACTGATGTTAGTGTGGGAATCATTCATAGCTGGGCTGATATTAGTGTGGGAATCATTAATAGCTGGGCTGATATTAGTGTGGGAATCATTCATAACTGGGCTGATATTAGTGTGGAAATCATTAATAGCTGGGCTGATATTAGTGAATCATTAATAGCTGGACTGATATTAGTGTGGGAATCATTAATAGCTGGACTGATATTAGTGAGGGAATCATTAATAGCTGGGCTGATATTAGTGTGGGAATCATTAATAGCTGTACTGATATTAGTGTGGGAATCATTAATAGCTGGGCTGATATTAGTGAGGGAATCATTCATAGCTGGACTGATATTGGTGTGGGAATCATACAGTTACCCTTTCAATTAAGTTGTACTGATCCAAAGTACTCAATCCCTCACACAGCTATTGGTCATTACAGTTAGGTTTAAATGAAAAACACCCTTCATTACTTGCACTCATGATGTACATCCCCCACTTTTAATTCCACCATGAACACATTACAGAGAGTTTTCAGTATGAACTGCCTATGGTTTGATGACAACTTTTAGTTAGCAGGGCATTGAATTGTAAGCAGAGGTAAATGTAGTCTGTGTGGATACTTGGCTAAGTGAGCTATATCAAATCCCAACTACTTTATCACATTCTGAGTCTGGTAAATGTTTGGAATACTATGAATACAAGTGTTTTATTTCGATATAGCCCAATATCTGACATACTTTCCATCGCCAAACGCTCGGCATCAAGTGTGAATGTCACAGGTCCTCAAAGATGACCTTAAAAACAGATGTCCTGTGTCACAGTAGGTGTGGCACGCTAAAGAACCCTCACTGCTCAATGACTGTAAGCATCAAGCAAAGGCCTAAATTTGAAGCCCTTCACCGGTCTTGGTAATGTCTCCATATGAGGGAGAAATTCTCTCGAGAGACATTGAACAAGATATATAATCAATCAATCTGTCATACTTTGGTGCTTGTGATAGAATTGTTGCATAGGAGGGGAAAAAATCTATGGCTGTACCGGGAATCGAACTTAGGACCCCTGCATTACTAGCCAGGTGCTCTAACCACTGAGCTACCCAGGTCGATATCCATGGTTCATATAGCCCTGACTACTACAGAATTAATCCATATACATGTATTGACTAATACGCCAGTTTCGAGATTAGAGCTCTCCTATGTAGGAGGTGCATTTAGTGGAACTTTGAATGCTTAGGTGGGACAGAGTGGTACTACAGTCAATGCGAAAGATGATAAAATTTATAAAAACCGACTTCTTTTTAAATACTTGATGTAGGAAATATAAAACACCATCAAAAGAAATGTTTTACTAAAGTGGAAACATAAATACAATGCCATATTTCCAAACAATATCCTGGATATGATAGGTAGGAGCAACAAAATAACGTGATATAATAAGAATTTCAAGTATTCAATTACTTCTTGAATACTTATCATTTACTTAGTTTGTGTACCAGTCAAACTTGGGTGATGAAACTGCGTATGATAAACTTACTGAGCAGATTCACTTCTGCAGTGATGGATATATGTCCCACTCCCGCGTGTAAACAAGTTGTTTTGCACCTTACTAAGTACGAGAGTTCTCCAAAGGGAAATAACTCAGACTTATCTTGAAACTGGCGTATTGGTAGATAAAATGTCCAGTGTGTATGCTGATCTAGCTGGGACATCAACGTAATATGTAGATTTTATATTTCAAGATGGGAGAGGTACCGAGCACTAGGAACGGTTATTCCTGGAACAAGGCTGATAACATTTAAAGTGCCCCTGAAGAAGGTATGCTCAATATTTTGGATTGGTGATACTACTATCATATTTAAATTATGCATGTGTATAACCCTTTTCAATTTTGCATCATGGGGCATATGTGTTTTACAAACATCTCTTGTTGTATTTGCATATAATTCTGTAAAATACATGTAAATTTATAACTTGATTATATATTAAACTTCATCTTTGCAGAGTCTGATGTCTTATAATTCAATGCATAAGAATTTTGTGCATGGTAGTGAAATTTGTGCATTTAGGAGTATCAGATTAAAGTTAATTTATTATTTGCTCCACTTTAAAAGAGAAAATATTATGAAAATGTTTTTGAAGTGCAGCTTAGAATATTATACATTGTATTGATGATTTAGTTATTTTTTTTTTTATTACATCACTCAATAAATTTCATCAATTTTATCTTTATTTCAGACCTTGTGTGAAAAACTTCCAGAAGAAGAACAGTAGGTTGAATTTCATGAAGAAAAAGTTTTTAATTCTGCTTCTCAGATAAATAATAGTGTTTTTAGCTCACCTGAACTGAAAGCTCAAGTGAGCTTTTCTGATCGCCAGTTGTCTGTCGTCTATCCATCTGTTTGTCTGTTAACTTTTTACAATTTCGACTTCTCCTCCAGAACCACTGAGCCAATTTTATCCAAAAATGAGAAAAAGGCATTCTTGTGTGAAGGGCTTTCAACTTTGTTTAAATGAAGGGCCATGCCCCTTCAGAGGGGAGATAATCACAAAAATGCAATACAAAAATAGGATGGAGTCATTTAAAATTTTTCTCAAGAACCACTGGGCCAGAAGAGCTAATATTTACATGAAAGCTTCCTGACATAGTGTAGATTCAAGTTTGTTAAACCCATGACCCCCAGCAGTAGGTTGGGTCCACAATAGGGGATCATAGTTTTACATGTGCATTAAAAGGTAAAATCTTTTTCTCATGAACCACTGGGGCAGGAAAGTAAAAATTTACAAGAAAGCTTCCTGACATGGTGCAGATTCTAGTTTGTTAAAATCATGGTCCCCGGGGGTAAGATGGGGCCACAGTAAGGGATCAAAATTTTACATACAAATATATAGGGAAAATCTTTAAAAATCTTCTGAAAAATCACTGGGCCAGAAAAGTTTACATTTACATGAAAGCTTCCTGACATAGTGCAGATTCAAGATTGTAAAAATCATGGCCCCCGGGTAGGTTGGGGCCACAATAGGGGATCATAGTTTTACATACAAATATATAGGGAAAATTTTTTAAAAATCTTCTGATGAAGAATCTATGGGCCAGAAAAGTTTACATTTACATAAAAGCTTCCTGGCATACTGCAGATTCAAGTTTGTTAAAGGCATGCCCCTTGGGGGAAGGGTGAGCCACAATTGGGGATCAAACTGAAAGTATTACATACAAATATATAGAGGAAATCTTTAAAAATCTTCTCATGAACCATTGGGCCAGAAAAATTTACATTTACATGAAAGCTTCCTGACATAGTGCAGATTCAAGGTTGTAAAAATCATGGTCCCCAGGGATAGGTTGGGGCCACAAAAGGGTTCAAAGTTTTAAATGCAAATATATAGGGTAAATCTTTAAATATGGTCTCAGGTGAGTGATGTGGCCCATGGGCCTCTTGTTTTCAATTTTAATAAGCAATGAAATTTGATATTGACTCTCACGTTATACTTGCAAATTTCAAGTGAAAGTTTATGTTGCATAATTGAATTTTACATGCTATATTGGTTGTGTAGTCTAATCTCAAACCCAGTGAAGAATATCAAGTTCAAAGTAAATTTAGCATATCAATGTATTTTAGATTTACCCCCAGCAGTTTGGTTTCCATGGTGAGGGACTTGGGTAGTCAGCTGGGGATGGTCATTGACCTAACATTTACCAGGAAATACTACGATGCCTATGTAAGTTACAGGGACACAGCGAATGTGAAGTATTTCATTATAACATTTAATGGAGTCCGCGTACTGCAAATCACATTGGTTTTGTGAGAATAATGTTTACATGTAATTTTGCGAGACTAGTTGTGAAAATTTAGTTCTCGTGAATGAACTCTTACAGATAGAAGACTTATGCAATAAATGATGATTCACAAAATACATCATCGTATATACACAAAAATAAAAGTGATCTTCAGTAGCCAGCTTTGCTAACCATGTATTATAATCGAAGGTGGACCATGCACCCTGGATAACAAAGACACTTTACCCTTGACCAGCAAAGATGCATTTATATATATAAGTAGAGCAGAGAAATTTTCAAGTAGTATGAATATACAACTTTATATGAAGGGAAGGAGACAATGAAAATATGAAGCATGTATTTAAATATACTTGTATGTAGCTTGCTAAGGTAGGGAGGGGGGAGACTGAATATAAGGAGATACATGATGCATTGTTACATTATTTACAGGAATTAGAGAACCAGGGTATAAGATACGAGAAGATTTTTACAGAGGGTCATAACGTGCCAAATGATGATGTGGTATACAGGTAAAACAAAGATCAGTTTCATTTACCTACATTGTAAATGTTGTATGGAAGTATCACCTTAAAATAGACTGCTAATTCCAGCTACATGTATATGTGGTAAAAAAAAAAAAAAAGAGAGAGAGGGGTAAATTGAAATTTGACCCCCCCCCCCCCTAATTTAGAGAAGATGGGGTCATTGAAACAACTATTAGAAAAATAAAAGGCCAAGAGATAATACCATTTTTGAACATGTGATAGTTTAAATAAACCGCATGTGCTCAATGGAAGTGTAATCCTCCTATCCCCCCTCCCAAAAAAAAAAACTAGACAGCCATTTCTTATAGCATTTTCTGTTTTCCCATCATAGCATGTGTGAAACCTGTGACATAATGGGATACATGTATCAGAAGTGCTCGTTTGAAACAGAAATATTTATTTTTTACAAAATACATGTAAATATGAATACCACAAACCCCACTGAAGTATGCAGTTTCGACCTTACTAAAATAATAAACCATATGTTGCTGAATTCTTGAAATTGTTATTCTGAAGTGGGTGGAACTTTCTACAATGTATAGATAGATATTTGTGAAATATGTGATTATAAAAAGAAAATGGAATACTCTGTTTTGAAATATTGAGATTGATAATTCAAAAGAGATTTCAATATTTCTTCTAGCCTGTGCTACACAAATGCGATCATTGTATGGACAGTGATGCATGGGAGACAATTTGGTGGTCACACACTCAGAGATGTGGTGGTCACACACTCAGAGAGGTGGTGGTCACACACTCAGAGAGGTGGTCACACACTCAGAGAGGTGGTCACACACTCAGAGATGTGGTGGTCACACACTCAGAGAGGTGGTCACACACAAAGAGACAGAGAGATGGTCACACATTCAGAGAGGTGGTCAGGTGGTCACACACTCAGAGAGGTGGTCTTTCTCTGCTCCTCCCACACAGATGACCACTTCTGTGGAGAAAAAAAACCCACATTAGGACCCCATTGCAATATTTTTCTCTAATTACCCTTTCTTTTTACTTCAGGTTTTTTGATACACTGGAGAGCTTTTATGAAGCAAGTCAAGATGACAGTGAGTAAATTTTTTTCTTGTATTAATTTGTGTATTTTAGACTTGGGGAAATTTATGAAGTATGTTCATTTCAATTTCTTTAATGAATGAATGGAAGGAATGATTTTTATATTCGTGTACAGACCAGGTGGTCGGGTTGCACTGAAGGAATGATTTTTATATTCGTGTACAGACCAGGTGGTCAGGGTGCACTGAAGGAATGATTTTTATATTCGTGTACAGACCAGGTGGTCAGGGTGCACTGAAGGAATGATTTTTATATTCGTGTACAGACCAGGTGGTCGGGGTGCACTGAAGGAATGATTTTTATATTCGTGTACAGACCAGGTGGTCGGAGTGCACTGAAGGAATGATTTTTATATTCGTGTACAGACCAGGTGGTCAGGGTACACTGAAGGAATGATTTTTATATTCGTGTACAGACCAGGTGGTCGGGGTTCACTGCACACACGGAATCAACAGGACAGGATACGTGGTCTGCAGATACATGATAGAGAGGCTGGGGTTTGATCCAGAGAAAGCAATGGCAGGTAGAGAATTAACCGCAAATTTGTATTCTCTCTCTCTCTCTCTTTCTTTCTTTCTCTCTCTTTCTCTCTCTCTCTTGATGATTTGATACTGGTTTCTTTCAATTAGTCAGTCAGCTCATCGTGGGAAACCCACGGTTGATTACGCTTCGATCCTCTCTCCATCACCCATGGGTCCATTCATTATTACTTGCTTGTTCTCATGAATAAATATTTAAAGATATTGTCCAATCAAAGTAATCGTTATAGTAATGGAACTCTTCTGTTTTTGAAGGTAGCATTAACATTATTTTGTGTATACCAAAATTGGACTGAAAACGTCTTGTTGATTGGACAAATTCGCTCAGAGTATACCATGAGCGCCCAATCAAATTACCTCATTAATTATTCATGAGAACAAACGAGTAGGAATGAATGGACCCACGGGTGATGGAGAGAGGAACGAAGCGTAATCAACTGTGGGTTTCCGACGATGCAGTCCGCTATGCATTTTTATTGTTGTACATGATGACTTTCACATGTACAGACTCTATATGATAAACATATAGTTTTATATTACAAATCACTATCGCTATACTGTGTAATTAGAATAAGATTGGGGCACTAATTTAGAAAACATGAGCTGTAAAAGGAGTCTTCTCACTTGAAAAAATCATTACATTCATAGAACTATGTTTCAGTTTACCACGAATCTAGAGGATATCCCGTAGAGAGAGAAAATTACATAGAAGATTTAAGAAACAGACAGCTGTAAGTGGATATTAAGTTATGTTATTCACCAGCGGGGCAGAGCCATTGGTTTTGGCTTAATTTTCTTTTTCTGTCCATCAAGTCCATCTTCCATCACAAATTATACTGACCTTACTCCGTTAATGCTTGACATGACTTTAAAGTGTGGTACAATGTATCTTGTTGGTCATGTGGCCGAAAGGTTAGAGCGTTCGTCCCACATGTGGAAGGCCGAGGTTTGAATCCCGGCTGCGACAGACCTAAGTCGTTAAAACAGGTAGTGACAGTTCCATCGCCAAACGCTCGTCATCAGGTGTGAATGTCACGGGTCCTCGGAGATGACCTTAGAAACGGATGTCCCGTGTCACAGTAGGTGTGACACGCTAAAGAACCCTCACTGCTCAATGGCCGTAAGAGCTAAGCATAGGCCTAAATTTGAAGCCCATCACCAGTCTTGGTGACGTCTCCATATGAGTGAAAAATTCTCGAGCGAGACGTTAAGCAAGATACAATCAATCAATCTTGTTGGTCATGACCTAGAGATGAACCATGACCGTAAATGGTGATTATGTCCCTAATGTCATGGTGCTATGAAATTGTGTCAGAACTACTGCTTGGAGTGACTTAAGATTTAAGTATGGTGTTGCCCATGTCTTGTAGATGAGTCAAGGTCACAGGGCAACGAGATGCTGAATTTGTGTTTAGGCTGTAACTAAACAACCATGCTTGGAATGATTTCAACCTGCAGTATAATTTCAAGGTCATGAGGGGATTAGATACAGAAATTGTGTCAGAGCTCTGATTTTGCTCTCCTTGTCTTCATAGTATCAGGAATATTTCAAGAAGGTCAAAGTCACTTTGCATTTATATATTTGTAACTTGTCAGGGTTATAAATTTATTGTGCCTTTGTCAATGGCTTAATTATTAAAGAGTGATTCATATCAGCAAGGTCAAAACCACAGGAAACTGGGACTTAAATATGGGGTTGCCCTTGACTTAATGGGGTGTCGTCACTGTCGGGATATTGAATCAAAATAATGTCATCAAGGTCAAGGTGACTAGTATCTTGGGACTTGAAGAATTAATTAAGGTAGCTCACTACACTAAAGCTTATACTCTTTATGACACTACGTCACAAGATGGCAATTTAAATGTTTTGTGAAATTATTTGTATCGATCGATTTGTTTGTCTATCATCGTAGCTCAGTGGTTAAAGCTTTGGACTGGTGAACCGCAGATCTTGAGTTCAAATTCGCCAAAGTCTTTTGTTCATATGTGTTGTAATATTTTTGTTGTTGAAAATCATGTTTTTATCTAAATTTGCATATTTTCTGCCTTTTTGGCATATATACTTATTATATATCATCATGTCTTTTATGATTAAATCAATTTGTACTGATTTGAGAAACTATTTCAGGGTGTCGTGAGCCACCTTAAACAAATTGATTCTGATAGAGTATTCATTCACTCTGAAACATTCTCTCACTTAGGTGCTAATCATTGAGGTGAACTACATAAATTCTGCATACAGAATGTTTTATTTCTCATGGTCATTTTTCCTAGAAACACCGAATACAAGTATGAAGGCAGAGAAAAACTTCCCATGAAGAAAATTGAGCAGGGCAAGAGACCACATAGAAGACATAATAAAAGACGGAGCCGAGAAAGAGACCTTCATATGAATGATGGATATGTAGATCAAAATGAAGGCTTCCATGGAAATACTAAGGCACACGATACGCATCAACATCAGTCTAGATCTCAGCACGGTCACCAGGGGGGATTCAGTCATCACAGAGATCAAAGACACTGGAGTCATTACCAGGGGAACCAGCACAACTGGAATGGAGGCGGCTACCAGTATCAGGAGTGTAATTGGAGACATGATGGGCATAGGCATTGGGAAGACAGAGAATACAATGGTGGTAGGGACTCGTATTCTCAAAATAATGGATACTATCCACCTCATCATAACCACTTCTTCAGGCAGGGCTACAGGGATGGCTACAATGACGAACGGTCTTACTATTACCCAAGACGAGGAAGAAATCACAGACATTACCAGGGTGGTGGATCAGACAGAAATCAGGGGGGCGGACGACATCAATGGGGATCAGACAGAAATCATTGGGGTGGGCGACATCAACATCAACCATGGGATGACAGGTCCCATCACTGGAAGTCAGAAAACTGGTCTCAAAAGAGGAATAGACACGATTCTGGGGAGATGAATAAAAGTGGATCTCAAAATTACAAGCGTCAGAATTCTTTGTCAAAGAAAAACAAAAACTCTCCTAATCAAAGGCACAAAGACCCAATCAACAACCCATGTAGCTCAACACTAGAGAATGAGAAGACTTCAAAGTCAACATGTGCAGAAGATATAGAGGGCAGATCTGTGTGTCCACCTTCCTCAAGTTCTACAAATAACGTGAACAGAGAGATCCCTAGTGACTTAGTGACTGATACTGAACTAATAAGGATTGCAGAAACGGAGCTCGTGATCTCGCAGGAACACCAACCACCTGTTGAGAGTCAAACAAACTGTATAAATTCAAAAGAAAATGGAGGAGAATGTACAACATTGAGTTGTCACAGAAAAGAGAGGGTTCAGAACAGTGACCACAACATGGACGATGGCGTTGAATCGGTTCCATGTGAATATTGAAGATTCACCCTCTGTATTAAAACAAAAGGGAAAGCAATGAGATGGATATATTCTAAAATACAGTTTTACATGTATTTCTATAGTATTTATATAATGTACTATTGGGGTTCACATTGAAGTATAGCTGGTGAGGTAATTATTTTTGTTGACAGTTTAAAAAAGTTTTTTAGGGAGTTGAAAACAGCATGCATACCCAATTTCTCAAATACAGCTTATGTGAAATTCATTTCATAGGGCTTGAAGTATTTTTTCCTCAAATGGAACCTGATCAATTAGCTATATAACATCTTGCTCACATTTCAAGAATACTTTTTAATACATGTAACTGTTTTAGAATTGTAACAAAATAAAGTATTTTACATGTAACAATTTCCAATTAATTTCCTGTTCATATTTTTCCAATTAATGGAACTGAAGGTCGCTGGGGAAAATTGAATCCCTCCCCCCAGATAGGTACAGATTTACAGCTACGATTGGATTTAACATGGAGGTTCAAAAAGATCTCATCAGGTGTTGCGTCATCCCTTTACAAGATACATCTTGTCCCGTTTCTATTTTCCATGTAACTCTATTCAGAACTATGGACCCTTTTTATACGCCCGTTGAAGACGGGACGTATTATGGTATGGCATCGTCCGTCTGTCTGTCCGGACCTTGTGGGCAGGATACAGACTGAACCATAAGCCCTAGGACTTTACAACTTGGTACATTTGATGGCCCCGACTTGAACAAACTACATTACACGAGGATAATTACAGATTAATTTGATACCTTGTATTGAATTTATGGTACACAATTTAAGATCTTTACCAAATTCCTATGCGATACAAATGTACATGTATTTGTGGTCAAAGACTCCGGGGACCAAACTTAATTCTAGATCTAATCAGTACATTCAAGTCGAGATGCTGTACCCTTGTGGTTTCTTGAGAAGATTTTAAAAAATATTTCTTTATAATAAAAGAAGTAAGGGCCATAACCTGTCAAAAGTTAATGGCTGTCATCACGTAAACAATCTTTAATTTACTCTACACGATTGATTTTATCTTGTTTAACGTCCCTCTCAAGAATTTTTCACTCATAGAGAAATCACCAAGACCAGTGAAGGGCTTCAAATTTAAGTCTTTCGCTCAGTGCTTACGGCCATTGAGCAGTAAGGGTTCTTTAATGTGCCACACCCACTGTGACATGGGACATCAGTTTTTAAGGTCATCACCAAGGACCCGTGACATTCACACCTGATGCCAAGCGTTTGGCGACAGAACTGTCACTACTTGGTTTAACGACTTAGATCTGTGCAGCCGGGATTTGAACCCTGACCTTCCGCATGTGTGGCAAATGCCCTACCTCTAGACCACCACGGCAGTACCACTCTACACGAGGAGATACTTACATATTTGAACATGATTATTTGTAACCTGGTGGTTCTTCAGATTTTAGATTAATTTTCCTATATATCCTATTTTAAACTCATTGCATTGCCCAGGTTTAGGGAATTGTAATGTGTTAACTATGGACGTTGTGGCTAATCTCTTCTTCATTTATTTTTCACACGTGCCACCATTTCCCAATTATCTCCCCTTGTAAAAGAGCATGGCACTTTATTTGAATGCACTGGAATTCCCTTTACTTATGGATACTCTTGCCAAATTTGGTTGAAATCAGTCTAGTGGTTTCACAGAAAGAGTGGAGAATATGTTAACAAAGGATGGACAAATATGATTAGTATGGTTAAGATTTTATTGATCAAACAATGGAATTCTGTTACTATATATCCATGGTTTGGAGCCTATTGGCGTATGTCAGCTAAACACAACATATACTTCAAATAAAAGTGGCTTATGATCTTACCTATGATCTTTGGGTGCGTCTTCATTGACTCTTATTGAAGTTCATGTGAACTGAGGTATTTTATTCAAATGTCTTTTAATCATTGCTTATTTAAATGTTTATTTAAACCATAAAATGCTTTCCTTGTTGTTTCATCGGGTGATGAAGGTAGTTGGCATTGCAGAAAAAATGCACAACCTTCATAAGTGGGTTATGTAAATTTTTCTGTAATGATTGCTACCTTCATCGCCTAATGAAACAACAAAGAAAGACATTTTATTTTTTATATTTATATGTGTATTTTAAAAAAATAAACAGAATTAAGTTTTAAAATATCTGGTTGACCCATTTGTTACATTAAACAAAACAGCCAATGGACCCTTTGACCTTGATGATGCTCCATATTTGGTAATGATTATGCAGGCATGTGGTACTAAAAAAACTGGATCAAACTAGTTTTCCGAAAATAATATAAACTGAACAGGAAGTGCGATGTCGATATGCTTTTCTGTGAAGTCGATATATCTATGGATCGACCGATTGAAAGGGCTATATCTATGGAGCGCCAAATTAACAAAAACTCAAATATTTGACGATATCATTAATTCAATTATTGCTCTCATCAAATGAATTAATGTGCGCTTCAATTCAATTATTGCTCGCATCAATTGAATTAATGAGAGCAATAATTGATTTAATGCATGTATTAATTCAATTATTGCTCTCTTCAATTCAATTGATGCACGCATCAATTAAATTAATGAGAGCAATAATTGATTTGATGCGTGCATTAATTGAATTATTGCTCTCTTCAATTCAATTGATGAGAGCATCAATTTCGTAGAAATATTGCTCGCAATAATTAATTTAGAGCTCGGTATAAATAATTTGATGATCTCTTTAATTAAATTGAAGATATCTTTATTTACAATGCTTTTGTATAAGGAATTAATGCACACATCAATTCTTTCAAAGAGAGCAACAATTCAATTAAAGAGATCATTAATTCAATTGTGGATATGTTGAATTGAAGATATCTTTAATTATACAGTTGCTCTCTCTAAAAGAATTATTACTCTCTTCAAATGAATAAAAGATATCATTAATTCAATTGAAGAGAGCAATAATTGAATTAATGCGCGCATTAAATCGTTGCTCTCATCAAATGAATTAATGCGCGCATCAATTCAATTATTGCTCTCATCAATTGATTTAATGCGCACATTATACCAATTATTGCTCTCTTCAATTGAATTGTAGCGTGCATCAATTCAATTGTTGATATCATTAATTCATTTGAAGATATCATTAATTCAATTAAAGCGCGCATCAATTCAGCTGAAGAATTAATAATATCATCAATTCAATTAATGCGCACAATAATTCAGAATTGAAGATATCATTAATTTCCATGGAATTATGACTGTGTAAATGTGTAAATCATCTTACAACTAATGATAATATTTTGTGTCAGTTATATTTTTGCATGGGGACATTCGGTTTTGAGTAAGTTTTTTAATTACCTGTATGTGCTTACAATGTGACCATGAATTTTCCATCTTATCATTTCTAACCTATAATTCATTAATTAATTAAAGTATTATCTAAAAGCCAATTATGCAGAAATTACCCCCAACATATATAACCTATTTACATTCCTTATAATTAGATTTTATAATATATATGTTAAGTTGAAAGGTCAGTACTTTGATCAAGAAATATAATATACATTAAAAAAGCATAGGTTTATTGATAAGTGACAAAACAACATGAAATATATAAGGATAAAATTTCTCCATTTGCTATCCCTCAGTTCCATGCTTTTCCTGTTTCATTTCCATGGTTACACAAGGCTGTAAACATCACTGATATATCTATAACAGTTCATCATCACTGTTGGTGCCCTCTTTCCAATAAATGATCATGTCAGTCATGGTTTTGGTATTCTTTTTTTTTTGGGGGGGGGGGGGGGGGGGGGCTTGTTCTAATCTAGATACATTGTACTGTTATTTTGTATTACATATATACAGTGATAATGTTTTCTTATGTTACCCAGTTTGACAATTTACAATAACTCTCTCCGTGGTCTCCCAGAGTTTCTTGGCCAGTCCCTCATCATAAGCAGACTTGGGGACCCACATAGTGTGATCGTACAATTGACAGTCCATGTAGTAACCTCCTGTCTGGACCGAGTCATCCAGCGTGCAGAACAGGACCGGTTGAGCGCCCTGTTCAGGAGTCTGTAAAAATACATCAAGGTTTAATGAGTCTAATATCAGACGCAATAAATGGCACTTTCTACAGTTATTTGTGATCTGTTTCTAATGAAGCTCTACTGCCATAAAATGATTAAAAGAGATCTACAAGTTTTACAACAGACAAAGGGATAAGATTCTTTTTGTGAAAGTGGAAGATAATTCGTATGTAAAACTGAAGCTATGAACAGAGATGTACCTCTCCTCTGTACATGCTAATGTCTTGACGAATGTGTAAGAAAGGCGCACAGAAGGATGAATATACCTTGGTAAATGGTCTCATTATAAAGTTTATGATGAATCTGAAAATCCAAGGTAAATTTCTGAATAGTTCACTTCTAACAGTGCCAGGGTGAACGTACATTACTCTGGTACCTGGAAATCAATACAACATACACAACATTGTTTGAAATAATGATGGTGACATATAATAAAAATTATATTTCTGAAACATTAATGAACAGAATTCTAATTTGTTATAGTTTACTGGGATACTTTGATATATCATGTCCACCCCTTCATTACCTCGAACAATGATTTCTCAAATACCATGGATACGTCAAAATGAGTGGAATTCCTAACAACATTTACTTTATGTATTATAACCTTAATATCTTGAACCATTTGATATCTAAAAAAAAAAGTGTTCCTCTGCCCCGTTGAGTCAGAGATAATGAGGTTTGGCAGTAGATGAGATCCCAATCCTGATACCTTGATTAACGAATCGCATTAATTAATTTCTTGTGTCGAGAATGTGGATTACCTGTAACTGTGCTCAACAATATAATAATTGTACTTAAAGGAGTGTACCTGTGCACTCCATCTTTCTGCAAAGTTCCTTTGTGAACAGCAGCAGGGCGAGTTTGGAGTCGTTATACTCCTCCCCAGAGAATCCTCTGCTGACCCTCACCATGTCTCCATCAACAGAGCCCCCCATGCTGGCAATGGAACCAACATTTATAATACGGCTGTCTGGAGACTTCTTCAATAGGTCTACAACAGGAATACAGTAAAACACCCTTATATCAAACATGCTTATAGTGAACACATGCTTATAGTGAACACATGCTTATAGTAAACACATGCTTATAGCGAACACATGCTTATAGCAAACATACTCATAACCAACTCATGCTTATATTAAACACACTTATAACAAACTCATGCTTATATCAAACTCATGCTCATTTCAAACACACTTTTGACAATGTGAAATTTATTCCTCTATGAGAGGTATATACCTGGTAACGAAAATTTTATTGGATATATACCGAAGTTTGGTTAAAATGAACTGTTTTTTGCTGGCCCTGAAAGTTTGCTATAACAGTGTATAACTGTATTAGATATTGTAAGTGTGCCCATTATATAAATTAGTGTAGATCTAGGCCACATAGCTCAATTGGAAGAGTTTCCGACTAGAATAGAAAATAAGTAGAAAATTCAGGGCTTCCAGCTTTGGTCGGTTGTTTTAATTGTTTTACGTCCTGTTGAGAATTTTTCACTCTTATCGAGACGTCACCAGCTGTAGGTGAAGTACCACTTTAGATCTCTCACTCTGTATGTTTTTGGTTTTTTTTTTATATTTCACCCTCCCTGTTACATTTTGTATTACCATATGAGAATTTTGAAATTTGTTACACAGAGAAATAAGATATTCATACTTGTCACATTGGTTGCTGCATGATCATGACAAGATGGAGATTTAAACTGTCATCTAATTTAAGGTCAGTAAGAAACAAGAGCTCCACAAGGCAAGGCATATCCCCTCGCAATGGGAGTCTAAAACTTTTTCTATGAAGTCCCACTGAGACTTTGACATTTTGATACCCAATCAATAAGGTTTTTCCTCTCTTGATTAGGCCAATTAAAATTAATTGATAGATTATCATCCCCACCCGCCCCTCAAAAAAGGGCCCGTCCTGATTTTTTTGATTTTCGCAAAAACTACGATTTCAAACAAATTTGCTTCCCAGTGACATGAGTGAATGATTAAAGTCACAGAATGTTAGCTTTTTATCTTCTACCAAGGATTCTTTTAATGTTAACTTGATTGATTAACACTTTGTGTGATGCCTTTTGTCATTATTTTTTTTCTCGGGAAATTAAAAAAAAAAAAAAAAATCCTTCCACCCGCCCCATATTTTTTTGCGACCCCGGATGATAATCTACTAATTAAATGTCTACAAGCTTTTTGTATGCAGTCCAGTAGTGACCTTGAACTTTGACCCCAAAATCAATACGATTCTTTCTCTTTCTATAACAAAGCTACCTGGGAAGTACATGCATCAAGTCAGTCAAGCAAAAAAAAAAATGTGGCTGGTAGAGAGTCTAAAAGCTCAGTGTTGCTCACACACACAAGACTCACCTACACATGAATGTTCAGGTTACTAAACCCTTCTCACGATGAATTGCTAGGGTATAATAAAGAATATATTGAATGCATGACCATGTATTTGAGGCATTTAAAAGCTCTAAACACTGATTTCATTAGTGGAACATCAAATTTCACAAACTCATCAATCAATAATTAGTTTCATTGATACATTAGATAATTTCACGAACAGTTGCTCCATGTTCTTCTTTAAAGAGCAGAAATTGTATTTCGTTGAGCACTTGATTGATTTCATGGTTTTGCAACAACAGTGACAACCTATCAGTGAAAACTGGTGTTCAACAAAAAATAATGAAACCATACTCTAGGTGTCATGCTTATTTGTCCTGATTCCAGGATCCCAAGGTCATTTGGACAAGGTCAAGGTATACATATTTCTCTCCCAGACCATACCTTTACATCATGATGGACACCGGTTGCTTATGGCACAGGGATATGTGTCCTTGTTTAATATGTCCTCATGTTTCAGCAGAGAACATCCATTGGCATCATTTACTTGTTCTTCAGTGTATCATACTATGATGAATAAAATATTTCTTACATCAAGAATATGGCCTGATTCTGACCTAAGGTCATTTGGATGTCAAGGTCAATGGGAGAAAAGAATTTTAAAAAATTGTCAAGGATATATCTTTGGGGCAGAAAGACAAATGATACCTGTAACAGGGGTTGAAACTAACTTTCTATGTCACTATAGTCCATCCGGACTGAATATAGGGTATAATTTCAACCAGTCCACAAACAAATAAGTCCACCAGAGTTTTCAGAAATAATTAAACCATATTTCATTCATGCTATTAGAATATTGATAATAATGGAATTTAACTTGATATGCCTCAGACAATATATTGTAACACTTATGTGAGATTTATATTTACTAATCTGGTTCATCTGATATCTACAGAGGAATGCCAAATGTGTGTTTAAGATTCCAAAAGTATGTTTTCCAAAACAATGCTTTAGAAAATTAACCTGTCCCATTGGACTGACTAAAACAAATGTATGTCAGTCCGCCAGACTTTTAACCAGTAACGGACAGACAGACATATGTTAATTTCGAGCCCTGCCTTAACAACCTTTGGCAAGTCATGATCTTATCCAAGGTTACCTGGACTATCCTACAGTCACTGGGAGAATCTTACTGGTAAATACTGCTGCATCTTTGCAGTGTTGACATTTTAAGTGCTTATCCTTGACTCAAGGTTCATTATAACCTGAAGATATGACCCAATCTTTTATCAACATACAAGTCAAGATCATAGAAATTTCAAATTTCTTCTAGCCGACTCATTACTTTGTAATACACTTATTTTAGAAATTCGCACAAATATAGTATGGAAATACGCAGTATCATAAATCTGAATGTGTCCCACAAAGTAAGACAACTCCCACAAAGTAAGACAACTCCAACAGAGTAAGACAACTCCCACAAAGTAAGACAACTCCCACAGAGTAAGACAACTCCCACAAAGTAAGGCAACTCCCACAGTAAGACAACTCCCACAAAGTAAGACAACTCTAGTATATACAGACTTTACCGAGAAGAAGTGTTGTTAACAGAAAAGGTCCATAATAGTTTGTTGCAAAAGTTTCTTCTAGACCCTCTTCTGTAAATGCTTCATTCCAATCTAAAATTCAAATGGCAAATATTTTATAAAAAAAAAAAGAAAAGAAAAGAAACCAATCAAGCACAATTAATATCCCATAGTTATGTGTATATATATAATGAAAGCTAAAACTAAAACCAAAAAAACCTTTTACCAAATAACAAATGCTGTAAAATTCATAATGATTCTCCCCCCCCCCCCCTCCAAAAAAAAACTGCTGTAAATTCATAATCAGTAAATGTTGTAAATTCACACACTTACTTACAACAGCTGCATTATTGATGAGAATATCCACTGTCTTTTCTTCCATTCTAATTACATCAACAAATGTCCTAATGGATGACATCACACTAACGTCAAGATGTCGAAATACAACGCTCTGGTTTCCTGTCAGCTGAATAATTCTGTTTCTCGCAGCCTCTCCCTTCCTGGAATTCCGACAGGCAAGGATGACCCTGCCATTTCTCCTGGCTAAGTCCAGTGCTGTCTGGAACCCTATCCCTGTATTGGACCCTGTTATAATTACGGTTTTCCCACACACAGATTTACTGCCGAGATATTTTGCCTTTTGGAAGGAAAGCCCAGTCCTGGTCAATGTTCCACCCATCAGGTCAATCTGTATTTATTTTTACATCCAAATTATGCATTAGAGCACCAGTTTTTCTGGGGATAATTGTCTACTTTAATACATGTATATGATTGAAAAATTCTAAGCTTTCTGATTGGCAGAGGTTCAATGAAATAGAAAAAGCAGACTGTTAAAATGAATTGGGAAATGATTGGTTACAGGGATTTTTTAAGGGTCTGCAGAGGGCCGAAATTTGGCCTCATTCCCAATGCTGAAAAGCAGGTGTTTTGCCGAAAATGATGCCAAAAAATTCCCAAATGATGGATGCTTTGATGAGAATATGCCATGTGGGGCCATCCAACCTCAGTGCCACTGTTGCAAAAAAATTGTGACAGTTTTTTCTCTGCCAAAGACCAGAAATTAAAGCTTGTTTAAGCCAGCCACATTGATAATAAAATATCAAATGGTTAACTTTTTGCTTGTTTTTTTTATTTATTTTTTTGAAACAAATTTCAATCAAATATTGCTATTTTTCCCAAACTTGAAGGCCCTGGCCCCTGAATTCAAAGGGTAAAAAAATCTCTGGGTTTTTATTTTTTCATCGTCCAATGAAAACTCCCTCTCTGATGGCTTTCTATTAGGACGTGTACTCTGACTGTTAACAAATATTGCTAACCATTGTTTGGTAAGCTCTATAGTAGCCTGTTTCGAATCATTCAATCATATAATAAAAATACATTTTTCCATGACATATTCTAGCTCAACAAACATTTTATTTATTTAGGGGTCATCCATAATTGTCAACCATTTTCCAAAGTGTGCAAAAAGCACGCTGGGGGGGGGGGGGGGGGGGGGGGGGGGGGGGGTGTAAAAAAAAAAATCGACAATTTTACCGTACGCTCTTTTTTTCTCTTCCGGATTTATTTCATAAAAGTATTGGTCATGTTACAAAAGTGTAATGCCTATAAAAAAAAAAGACGACAAGATAAGACAGAGACATCTTTATTTTTTTTTACAAAACAAAAATCTATTATGTACACAAGATTTGCACATTTATAAAACATGATATCATTCATATATAACAAGAAATAGGGGTACCAATATTAAAGAACTCATTGTTTGAACTAAATTGCTCATAATCTTGATTGTCGATCTTCTTGTTGGGAATTTGAAAATGGTTGATGTCCACTTTTTGAGGGGGGGGGGGGGGGGGGGGGCTCAAAAAGTGTGCTTTTTGCACACTTTGGAAAATGGTTGACAATTATGGATGATCCCTTAACAAATAAGGACAAATTTACTTGGTTGATGATTAATGAAGACAAACCAGTAATTGTCAAATTGATTGAATATTTATCTAAAACTTTCAGAGAAAAGAGGTGATGCTTTAAAACTGCAAAAATCATTATAGTTTATTATTCATATGTTGGCATAATACTGATATTGTCAATTTACTTTGATATACATCTGATTTGTAAATCATATATATATACTTATTTCCCCATATGCTGTATCTACATGGAGTTTGTGTAGTTAAATGTTGTAACCTTTTCTGAAATTTTTTCTTTATAATCTGTCTCTGCTTTGCTCGCACTTTATAATTGAAAGGGAGAAAATGCAATGGACCAGATCAAGATTCGAACCCGGGCCTCCTGAATCTCCAGTCTGGTGCTCTACCAACTGAGGTATTTGGCAGCCGCCGATTGAATATGTCTGACCGCTACATTCCCCCTCTTTAAATTGGTTTTGTCCTCATAGACACAGAACTTAGATTCCCTTTGCCATACTCTGCTACCAGGAATGTGGCAGTCAGCTGGGTTCGATAGCTTGTGGCCAGATAGCTCAGTTGGCAGACCACCCGACTAAAGATTCAGGGGGCCCGGGTTCGAATCCCAGAGCTGGTCCGTTGCATTTTCTCCTTTCCTGTTACATTTGGTGCCGTTGACCACCCCTGGACTTGCAGGTGTAAGTCTAATCTCAGCGAGATTCATCCAGCCTCAATGAGATTAGTGAAAGTCCTGCCAGGGGCAAAAGAATCTGGGTTGATATGTCTTTAGGTATGAAGACATTTCAGGAGGGAGGAATGTAGCGGTCAGCCGGGTTCGATCGCCGGTGGCCAGACAGCTCAGTGGTAGAGCATCTGACTAGAGATTCAGGGGACCCGGGTCAAATCCTGGTCTGGTCCATTTCATTTTTATCCCTTCCTGTTACAGTTGGTGCATTTACCACCCCTGCACTGTGTGTTAATGTCCTGCCAGGGGTGAAAAAAAGCTGGGTTGTGCATCTACGAGGGCAAAGGCAAATTAAATTTAAAGGAGGGAGGAATTAGTAGTTAGGGATATGTATACGGACCATGGATTTTGAATAGCTCATTGGTTATAGAGCCCCTGACTAGTAATGCTGGGGTCCTGGATTAGATTCCCAGTCCAGCCACATATTTTTCCCCCCACTCCTACACTACAATTCAATTCAAGCGCAAAACAACAGCATATATAAACTTTTAAAAACCCGGAGAGTACTGCATTATTGCAGTTATAATCAGTATGGTGTAGACCAGAGTTTTGACACAATATGAGCAAATGGGTATATATACTATATATAGTATAATTAGACACTATGGTGTAGATCCTATGAATGGAAGAAGAAAAAGAAGTGGACATCCAAGTCTGCATGTCTACTTCTTTAAACTGTTAAAGAGAATAAGTTATATAAGTTGTATATAGTTATATAACCGTATAACCAAGTTTATAAAGTTAAACAATACTGTAATGCATGATATACAAATGATACATACATTTTGTACGTTACATCTGAGACTAATCCGTTCATCCCTTTAAAGTCTTTTCCCCCCTTCTTCTTTTTTAACTGTCCACTTGCCTAGGCCTACTAACTAGTAGCTAGCTACTCGCACGTTATAATTGAAAATGAAAGTAAAAGTACCACGACGCCACCATGGGCGGATCAATGGGATTTGTATGGCACGCCATATTTATTCTTCGATAAAGATATCTTAAATAATTTATGAGATATCGTCTATTTTTTACAATATATCTAATAAATTTTATAAGATATATAATATTTTTACAGTTTAAAAAATATCTCTGAAGATGTATTTTATTAAACAATATAGATATATCTTATAAAGTTTATGAGCTATTTTTATATTTTATAAGATATTTCATAAACGTTAGAACATATCTTATTTAATAAGATCTCAAAAATTAATTTTTATAAGATATCTTACATACTATATAATATATCTCATATATTTAATTAGATATCTTATAAGGGAAAATATGATGTCTCATAACTTTTAAGATATCTTATAAAGGATACAAGATATCTCATAAACTTCAGAAGATATCTTATAACTTTATAAGGTATCTTATAAAATTTATGAGATATCGTTAAAGAGGAATAAATGTAATTTGATGGCATGCCATAGATGTTCACTGAGTCATACCTAGATTTGTTTTAAGTTGTATTGATCAACAATAAATGACAATTGTGCAAATAAAAAGTTTTTTAAAGAAGATTTATTAGCAAGACAATAAACATTGATATTATATTCATGAAAGCAGTATATTTGATAAATATTTTTAATAATACCCCCCCCCCCAGAAGAAAAAAGACCCCCCCTCCCCCACATTTGTACAAAAACGTATTGTATCGCCATATTAGGTATCAAAATTTTGACACAAACATACCATTTGCCCGACTTCATAAGTTCATAAATGATCCTGACATGACAACAATTTACAGCATTTTATATATACATATAACATGTGTGTAATAATGATCATGATATGACAATCTCTGATTATATATATATATATATATATATATATATATATATATATAATTATACATATATTACACACACACACACACACAGAGGAAAGGCCACGACACTGTTGGTACGCAGCCCGCGACATAAATTACATTAGGTATCACGCCAGATATTGTCCATACCATTATAAAATATTGACATAGACGCGTACTTTTTAGTTTTATTACATGTTCAACCATAGTATCAATATTATTTCATAATGATTTTAATACAGTAATCACAGGCTGAATATTATATCGCAAATCTTTTCATTAATCGCTTCCGGTCATCATCTTTCACGCAGCATGGACCTCGACAGCAGCAGCAACACAGTCCGCAACCTGTCAGCACGAATATTATTGCTATGGCAATCAGTATAGGAGCCCATCTGAAAAAGTCAATTGAACAAGTTTTACACTCTCTATTCTATGGAGCGCCAAATTAACATAAACTCAAATAATTGAAGATATCTTCAATTATTTGAAGATATCATCAAATCATTTGATGCGCGCAACAATTGAATTAAAGATCTCTTCAAATAATTAATGATATCTTCAATTCTGAATTATTGTGCGCATTAATTGAATTGATGAGAGCATTAATTCTTCAGCTGATTTGATGATCGCTTTAATTGAATTAATGATCTCTTCAAATGAATTAATGATATCAACAATTGAATTGATGCGCGCTACAATTCAATTGAAGAGAGCAATAATTGATATAATGCGCGCATTAAATCAATTGATGAGAGCAATAATTGAATTGATGCGCGCATTAATTCATTTGATGAGAGCAATAATTGATTTAATGCGCGCATTAATTCAATTATTGCTCTCTTCAATTGAATTAATGATATCTTTAATTCATTTGAAGAGAGCAATAATTCTTTTAGAGAGAGCAACTATATAATTAAAGATATCTTCAATTCAACATATCCACAACTGAATTAATGATATCTTTAATTGAATTGTTGCTCTCTTTAAAAGAATTGATGCGCGCATTAATTCCTTATACAAAAGCATTGTAAATGATTTAAAGATATCTTCAATTGAATTAAAGAGATCATCAAATTATTTATACCGAGCTTTAAATTCATTATTGCGAGCAATATTTCTACTAAATTGATGCTCTCATCAAATGAATTGAAGAGAGCAATAATTGAATTAATACGCGCATCAAATCTATTATTGCTCTCATTAATTCAATTAATGCGCGCATCAATTGAATTGAAGAGAGCAATAATTGAATTAATGCGCGCATTAAATCAATTATTGCTCTCATTAATTCAATTGATGCGCGCATTAACTCAATTGATGAGAGCAATAATTGAATTGAAGCGCGCATTAATTCATTTGATGAGAGCAATAATTGATTTAATGCGCGCATTAATTCAATTAAAGAGAGCAATAAATGAATTGATGATATCTTCAAATAATTGAAGATATCTTCAATTATTTGAGTTTATGTTAATTTGGCGCTCCATACTATTCAACGCTGATCTTGTCTTTGACTCATCCTGATGATCAGCCATGGCTCTAGTAAAACATTATAAACATACAAGTACCAGGATGGGTGGATCCAAAAGTAATCAAAATACAAATGTCCATAGCGTGTTGCGAGCCACGATAGTTCCTTCCCCGCCCAAAAGGGGAGGTGGGGCGGATCTCAACCCTTTCTTCGTTGAATAACAAAGCATACAAAAGTGGGAATTGCAATCCCCGTACCCCTAGATCCACCTTTGCAAGCTGTGCACGAGGAGAATAAAAATGCATATTAGCTTAATGGGATTACGTCATCGTGTGAAGATGAAGATTTTTCAGATTCTGTACATTCACGCTCTTATTCATCAAATGAATCATAAAAAAGAAGCAAAATCGGAGTTTTCATACGCACAAAGTTACATGTATATAAAGTAAATGATATGTACATCACAGCAACCGATAAAATTATTAACTAGCTGCCACTCATACCCAGATTCCTTCGGTATCTATCAGGATCCCCCATCAGTAGCATGGTAAATGTATATATCGTGATGCGCATACTGCTGATACTAACACTGAGAACGGAGTTGTTAATTACACTCAGTTATATCATATATATATATATATATAGAGAGAGAGAGAGAGAGAGAGAGAGAGAGAGAGAGAGATCTTAACCATACATCCCCTTCTACCCGATGAAAAACAAATAATCCATCTCTCTCTCTCTCTCTCTCTCTAATTATATAATTATAGATAAATACTTTGTATGAAGTGAATGAATGTGATCAAGTTTAACGTACACATTTTTCTGGCGCAGAAACCATTGTCTACAGAAATTGGATCTATTTCCTTCTCCTGCTCTCTTGGCACCGTCATTACAACAGTAGGGATTGTGTCAAAACAGCAGTATTTACTGCACCATACCGCGTCATGGTCCTCACCTTCCGTGAAATAGGCTCTACAACATTCCCCACCCTCCACCGAGGAAACTGTACAGGTTTAAAAAAAAAAAAAAAAGAAAAAGAGAAAGAACAAAATTAATGTATGTGATCGGGGAAAAAAACTTCATTCATTCCTGCACGATGTGGTTCAATGTTTGGCACATATTCATTATTTTTAAATCTTGAAGTATTCGATCATGTTATTTAAACGATAAACTTTAAAAAGCGCTTCGCGATCGTCTGTTGTTAAATGTTACTTGCGTTAAGGTATTTCGATGCATTGATGTGTGTCAGTGACCGAAAATAGACAACTTCTCTACAGCGCTGTGCCGTTTGTTTACTCATTCACAAATCTATAAATAATTCATTTCACAATTATTGGTACTAAACTGTACCTCACATATATTATAATGGTGACTAAATCTTATTACTTACCCAAAAATAAGGAAAAAACTACAAATCCCAATAAAAACAGTGGCGATACAACATTAAGAGACATTTTGCCTGTGCGGAACACGGGATAACGTAGTTAGCCAAGATCAAAGAACGAACCGCCTGCAGTATAGGTGCGGATCCTAACTGACGGGCTGTAAGCTACTATGATTAATAATAGAACACAGGAACAAGCTCGGCGTCATCTCTAATTACGTTTCCTCTCCTCCATCGAGATGTGAATTTGGCAGGTACCGTCTTCTCAAGCATAATTAGTTTTGTCATCGTTCAAATTGTAGATATCTGTCTCCCATGTAATAAAATTATTCGGCGTGAAAAAATTTGCATACCGTGTCGTCAGATGCGAAAGCTTTGTTATATAATAAACAGGTTCTGGTATGATATATCTTAAGACTCTTAATTTTAATCTTCAGACAGGAGAACGCTTGTAACACCACAGAAAAGAAGAAAATAGCCTATAGTCTTGATAACATCACTTTTGAAGTGGATGAAGACAGTGGATTTTTTCTCTCTTCAGAATCTTGTGTCAAAATTGGAATTATTCAGTCTTCAGAAAACGAGAAGACGCAGCAATTATCATCGCTTTTTGCCCTAGAGGTTAGAGCGTTCGCCCCGCATGCGGAAGACCGGGGTTCGAATCCCGGCCGCGACAGACCGAAGTCGTTAAAACAGGTACTGACAGTTCTATCGCCAAACACTCGGCATCAGGTGTGAATGTCACGAGTCCTCGGCATAGGCCTAAAGAAGTAGGTACAGTTTCTAAAGTCATCTGGCCCAAAATATTGATGATTTCACTTGGAGCTCAAATCCTGGCATTCAATTAAGGAATAGATTAGCAAACCCAAAATTCGCTCAGTTTGATCAGCAAAATGATTTGTGTCATATGACGAGACCTTGAAGTTGGCATAAAATTGCAAAAATGCCATTTTCAATGAAAATATCCACAAATTCAGGTGGTTTTCCTTTCAGAAAACATACAGCGCATGCGTCGAGCAAATTCATATTGAAGCATGTTTTTCATCTCAAAATAATACACAATATATATCATTTTCATTTTGCTCGACAAATGCGCACATCTTTTCCTGAGCAATAATTTGTATGACAGCAATAATCTGTATGGCATTTGACAGTTTTCAGGCTTATTTTGAGAAAAAGGCGGGAAATGTCTTATTTATGATGTCATAATGCTATCCATTTAGGACTATCATTCTGATTTTGTTGACATAGTATACCTGACATTTATTTTACTTTCTTAACACGCTGATTAAGGTTAATTCCAGACACATTTTATAGAGAGAAAATTTTTGGGCCTTTTTATGTATACAACCGTACCTTGTTCTTTGAAGCCCTTCAAAGGTCTTGGTGACGTCTTCATATGAGTGAAAAATTCTCGAGAGAGACGTTAAGCAAGATACAATCAATCAATCATCGCTTTTTCTTGTGACCCA